>NW_025048355.1:1997500-2000000 GCF_018831695.1 Puntigrus tetrazona | reverse complement strand
TTTCACTATTAAATTTTATACTGATGCATTTTTCATTTTTAGTTTATTTGTTACTCATTTTTAGTACTTGTAGTCATTTATCAATCACTTTTTTTTTTTATTTAGGTTTAACTTTTATTGCTAAAAAAAATGCTAAATGTATATATATACCCCAGTTTTATCCTCCCTGCACTGGCTGCCTGTTCATTTCCGGATTGATTATAAAGTACTGTTACTGACCTACAAGGCTCTAAATGGTTTAGCCCCCATTTATCTGACCAGCCTTCTGTCAAGCTACAACCCGTCACGCTCTTTAAGATCTCAAAACTCAGGGCTCCTGGTAGTTCCTCGTATAGCAAAGTCTACTAAAGGTGGTCGAGCGTTTTCACATTTGGCACCCAAACTCTGGAATAACCTTCCTGCAAATGTTCGGGGATCAGACACACTCTCTCAGTTTAAGTCTAGGCTAAAGACATATCTTTTTAGCAAAGCATACTCGTAAAGATTCACATAAACCTATGCTACAGTACATCGTGATTCCCAATAGTATGAATGGCCGCTACTCTAATTATCCTTCTGTCTCCACCTCGGGATGTACATCATGAGGCATCTAGTTACCGAGCCTCTCCAGTGGACCCCGTGAGGAGATGACCTTCCTGCGATGACGTCAAGGAAAACTCAACCTTCTGTCTGGACTAATTCTATCTTGAACTTTCTGCATTGTAATTCATCCTGATGTGTAGGGATTTGCTTTTGTCTGTGGAATGATTTGCTTTTGTGAAGCTGCTTTGGAACAATAGCCATTGTAAAAAGCGCTATACAAATAAACTTGAATTGAATTGAATTGAATTTTTAATTAAATTTATTTTAAATTATTCCAAATAAAAAACACGTTTTTAATAGTTTTAGTTAAAATCCCTTGTAGACATCAGAATGAAGCATGATGAAATTAAAATGAAATTTTAGGATGCAGAATTTAACAAATGTTCATCCTTAGTTTTCTTGTGTTATGAACGATTCATCCACGTCTATGTGCGACACTTTAAATGAGTCTTTATGTTTATTAGGTGATAAAGCATTAAGGAAGTGTTTGTTCTGACCTGACTAAACTCTGTCCGTCTAAACCTCTGAGGGTCACTGCCTGGCCGAGGCAGCGGCCGTCGGCGAGCTCGGGACACGCTGATATGGGTCTCCAGGGCAAAGCATCAGCGCACGCATCCAGAGCGTCCGGGAGACAGCCGCCGTGCATCATGGGAAACGGGACGGAGCCGTACGCCGAGACAACCTGCAGAAACACAGAAGACTGAAGTCCCTCTGATACCCGTGATGTGGAGAAAACAGGCAGGTGTTTTATTTCATTTCAGAAGAAACACTCAGAAACACAAAGTCTTTGCTACAGCCCACCAAAATAAAAGTTCTATTTACATGAATTATGACAGAAATATCACTATTGTACCGAAGAAGGAACCTTGTTAAAGAAATAATATTTTTTATGAATCATTTTTTTAAGGCATGAAGCAAACCTCCATATTTACTAGATTTATTTATATATATATATTTATATATATATATATATATATATATATATATATATATATATATATATATATATATATTTATATATATATATATATATATATATATATATATAAATAACTTCATGCATTAAAAAATTTATAGAAATTAATAAAATAATTAAAATAGTATTATATGTATATATATTGAATTGTATTTACACTTAATTACAAGTTTCAACAAAATTCTTTATAATATAAAATAAAAACAGACTTTATAGGGCATTTATTGTTAATTAAATAAATTAAGTTTTAAAGTGAATTCGTTTAGTAAAGACATGATTTCTGAAGGTTAAGTAGGATGGATTCTGATTGGTTGATCACCGAGTTAGAGTGATTATTAAAAGCACATTATTACCGTGATGGTCCTCGGTGTGAACCGGCCTTAAATGAGCACTGACCTTTCTCCCCGAGGCGGTCAGAGCGTCCGAGAGCTGCCACATGGGGGCGCCGCCGTGTCGGAGCCGGTACGAGGCCGTCATGCAGTCGAGCGCCAGAGCCAGGACCGAGCTGGAGTGATACCACAGCGTCGGCTGAGAGAGACACGGAGACACACGTCACCAAACACGGCCAGCGGCGTCCAGCTACAGCAGCGTCAGAGCACTCACGTCGCAGTCGAGCAGCGGGAAGGCCGTCGGTGGAGCCGGCCGTCTCAGGAAGCCGCCTCTCAGGGTCAAAGGGCAGAAGAACGAGCTGTGATTGGCCATCTGGAGCGTTCCCAGCGCACAGTTCAGCATGTGGTACACGTCCTTCATGGAGCTCTGTCAGCAGAAGTGTCTTTAAAGAAGCCTGCATTTATTTGATCCAGCAAGCGGTAAAATCGCGAAATAGTTAACCATTTAAAATCTGTGAATGTGTGTTAAAGTGTCATTTATTTCTGTATTTTCAGCATCGTTACTCCAGTCTTCAGCGTCACATCGAAGCATAATAATATACTGATCAGGAAT
>NW_025048355.1:1985000-1992500 GCF_018831695.1 Puntigrus tetrazona | reverse complement strand
GCGCCGCTCATGATGCCCTTCAGATATTAAAACATTTGAAGCATGTTTTAAGTCAAACTGAGCACGATTCTCCTCATGATGCGCTCCGACAACACACAGGGCGACACAGACGAACTTCCGCGTGCGTGCGCTCGTCCCTCTGGTAATCCCGAATTCCGATTGGCTGTCCCGGCTGACGGAGCGTTGTGATTGGCTGAGGGAGCCGTCGCTCCGCGGAGGGGTAGTTAGGTTGCACCGCGCCTGACTGGCGCACATGTGCAGCGCTGGTAAACAAATGTTTCAGAATAGCTGTCATGTTCACTGCAGTTTAATTTAATCATTTATATTAACCACGAATCGTTTGTATTTTCGTAGTACAGGAAATAACTGTTATCAGCTAACGTCAGACTGGTTTATAGGGTATAAACTGCGCTTTTGTAGCGTCAAAGTGCGCTTTAGTTTAAATCCAGCGCGATATGCTGCGGTCTAGGCGTCGACGCGAGTCACGTGACACTGAAAGAGAAATGATTCACCTGTCGACTGTCACACCTGTACGAGCGAGTTTGATCGCAGCGATCCCTGTCGAGTCCGGACTCTTATAATAACCCACATACATTTCTTTAATGTTCTCCATGGAGTACCAGGTAAGACACGACAGCGTTGTACTTCCGTTCCCGGACTTCTCCGAGGCAGTCTGTAGCACAGTATTAAAGTTTAGTTTGAAGTATGTGACACGTTCGTTTAAATGTTGATGTTAGTTGGGTGTTTAGAGCTCGGAGGGGTTGTATTCGCTCTGAATGCGGGGTTAAAGCGCGGGGCTCGTGTTGTTTTCTGCTGGATGTTGTGTTGATTTCCGTGAGTTCAGGTGGAAACAGGTTGAACTGCATTACTCTGTGTGTGTGACACTGTTTACACGGCCGTGAATCAACAGAGTAATGCCTGAGGAATCTGTTCACTGATGAACTCTGATCCACCAGCTCTGGATGGACTTTGTGTTGGATTTATTAACATAGGAACCAGATGAAGATACACATAACCTGTTTTATATGATGTTTATTTTTTTAAAAATAAGAAATATATGTGTATATGTATGTATATGTATATGTATGTGTATATATATGTATGTATATGTATATGTATGTGTATGTGTATATATATGTATATGTATGTGTATATATATATATGTTGTTATTATTATTATATATAATATTATTATTTATATATATATGTATATTTTTATATAATATATTTATTATTTTTATATAATATTTATATTATTATTATTATTATTGTTATTATTATTTACAAAATTTTTGGGGTATTTTTATTACATGTATAATTTTTTAAATATTAGAAATATTAATTATTATTGTCATGTATGATTTAAAAAATTATCCTTTAATTATAATTGATAATAAACCTAATAATTGACCACTAATAATTAGCCTGGTATATACTAAACACAATATTTAATGGAATTGCACAATAATTACTCAAAGTTTAATTAAAATGTTTATTTAATTTTATGTTCTCGGCAGATATTCACGCCGCACTGAAAACTGTATATTTTTTTTTATCAATTAAGGTGTTTGCTGGGAATCAAATCAACATGACCTTTGCTTGTTAACATTAGTTAACTACATTAATAATTAATATTTCTTTCTGAAGTATGAATGTTAAAGTTTATTTCAAAATGTACTAATACACTTAAAAAAACCTTGTGTATTATTACTGTTTTGTTGATGTTGACTGCTTCCATTGCCCTCAAGTAGCTTTGGATAAACGCATCTGTAAAAGTAAAATAATTGGGAATCAACACGAAATTTAACATGCATTTTGAAGTGCGGTATATGGAAGGTATTTAAGCTAGCAACCAGAACTGCTGGTGTATTAAAAATGGTTACGGATGGCAAGAGATTCATCTGCAATGTTTGGAGGAGATCTGAATGTTCTCTCTGTGTTCAGGAGATATACCAACCCTGAACTAGCTGGAGCTTCATCACTAAACCTCAGACGCGATCCAGCCCAGAAAACCTGACTGATACCAGCGTGATGAAACCTCCGGAGGAGATAGGAGCCCTCAGCAGGAGTGATGGAGGTCTGCTGGTGGAGCGAGACGCGCCGGCGGAGGAGGAGGAGGACGATGGAGACGATGGCAGACGGCTCCAGGACTCCTGGGGGCCAGAGGAGGCCGTGCAGGCGTTCACCCCGAACGTGATGATCGTGACGCCGACGGGACGCGAGGACGTCCAGAAGGAGATCCAGAGCGAGAAGGTTCCTCTGTGTGTGCAGAACTTCCACGCAGACCCTCCAGAGCGCTTCCACCCGCCGTGGATCGACCAGATCGACAAACCTGGAGGTAAAACACTCATCCCAGGTGCATGACTTTCTTCTTCCAGACGAGTCCAGTCACAGTTACATCCATATTAAAACAGGCCGACATAAAGGCATCCAGCAGCGAATCCCTGTGTTTTTGTAAGAAAGAATGCATATTTGAAATCTTAATGATTTCAATTTTTTGGAGAATTGTATTTTACTCTGGAAGGTATTTGGATGAAAAATATAATAATCTATTATATTTCATATTATATTTCAGTTAAAATGCTGAAATATAAACTATTGCTTTAAACGCTGTGTTATTGTAGTACAAATAAAATACTATACTATTTTTTTATAAATCAGAATTATTATTTTTGTTTTAATTTGAAAGTTATGGTCATTTTTTTGGGGGCTAAATTTCAGTTAAGAAAAGTAAAAACAAACATTATTTAAATTAATAATAGTAACAAAACTAAAAAATGACAATTTACAATTTAAAAGAAACATGAATTGAAAAACAATAGTAAAAATATACTAAAAAGTTTATTTCATTTCAAGTAACAAATCCTAGTTTTACCTAAAACCTGTCGAGTAATGCATTGCATCGTGGGATACACGCATCATTCCTAACGAAGTGCTTGTGATCTGTGTGTCTCTCAGACAGCGCTTGCGTGGAGGTTGTGCGTCTGATCGTTTGCGTCACGGCCGCGGCGGTGATTTTCCCGTTACTGACGTGGGCCGGATACAAGCTCCTCCCCTTCGATGCCCCGCCCATCGAAAGCCCCGCCCTCAGACTGATCTACACGCTGCGCTGCGCCTTCTTCGCCAGCATCCCCATCGTGCTCGGTAAATAATAAATGTAGCAAATAATCGCGTTTACATTTAATCTATAAAACGACGTTTGTGGCTGTTCTGGTCAGGTGTGCTGGTTCAGGGCGTGTCCCGCCTGAGGTTCCGGACGCTGAAGCCTCTGTTCGAGGGAACGTGGGAGAATCGCGAAGTAATCGTCCACAGCCATTACGTACGAGACTCGATGACCCTGCACCTGCTCTACTTCCTGCAGCTCGCCGTCATGGCGACATACACCCAACAGGAAACGCTCAAACTGGTGCCGCTCCTCACCATCATCTTCGTCTTCGGCAGGTGCGTTACTTTTAAAAATGTTACAGTTACATACTGTTACTGAAAGAGACTAATTATGCGTTACACGGTTTGGGGATGCGAGAGATAGTCGGATGTATTGAGTAAATAAATAAATTGACAATAAATACAAATGTTACGTGGCTTTTGGGGGGAAAAAGTTTAAATGTAACATTTACATGATTAAAATGTTACATTGGGGGATTTTCAATAAATACAAATGTTACGTGTACATAACTTGTGTAAAAAAAAAATAAATAATATATATATATATATATATATATATATATATATATATATAAGACTTTCAGATGTAACTTTATTTCTTTATAAATATATAAAGTTAAATAATTACATTTTGGAATTTTGTAACAGGTTACAATTTTGAAGAGATTTTCAGTCATATTAAGTTACTGCATCTAATACATAAAAATGTTACTTTTAAGACTTAAATGTATTTGTTTTTTTACATTTTACTAATTATTACTAATGATATGATAATGTTGTTTGGGAAAGGAGAGATTTTCGATTAACTTTAGTAAATACAAATGTTACACGATGCTTTGAATGATGTTACTTTTAAAATACTCTAAAGTTGCATTTCTAATTATTTTACATCGAGGAAGGGAGAGATTGAAAAGTTGAATAGAAATGTTACGTTTCTTAACTTTTAAATGTAACATTTACAATACTGCAATACTATTCAATTCTGTTAGTATTAGTTTTATATGAATTAAATGTTCCTTTGGAAATGCAACTTTTAAGACTTTATTTGTAAATAAATAGCAAAGAGAGAAGTACATGTTTCGCTAAATAGAAATGTTACATGTTACTTTATGAAGTACAAACTAAACAAATCATTCTCTGTGACAGTTTCTACAGTTGGCTCCAGCTGATTGGGTCGTGTTTGCTGAATGTTTTTCACTGTGTTTTGTTCTCAGACTGATCTACTGGGTGTGTGTCGTGTTGGACAGCAGCGTCCGAGCGCTCGGCTTCGCTCTCTCCTTCCTGCCTCTGCTCGTTCTGCTGGCCGCTAATCTTTATTTCATTGGCTCGGTGAGCGGACAGGAGGCGGTGTTTCACGTGACCCCGCCCACTACAGCTCCGCCCCCAAAACAGAGGTGGTGGGGCTAAAAGAGCATCTGAATAATCACTATGAAAGCCACTTTACCACAGATGATCAAAGAATAAAGACTGAAGGACTGAATGAGACGAAACTCGATATGTGTCATGAGACAGAACCAGTTTAACTGCTGCAGACCTCAGCTACTCCCCGTGACTTCACAAACACAAAAAATACAATTTTCTGGACGTGTTTTTTTTCTGGATACTTTTTTTTGTCTTACAGAAAAGTATTTTCATGTTTGATCTTTGAGACATGTTGCTAGTCATTGTAATTGCTGATATTTCATTGACTGTACCATATTCCTTGTATGTGTAATGTTTGTCGTAATGCAGTTTTGTCGCTTGAATCTGATGTTTCCACAGCTGTATGATGGTTTGAATGTTTATTAATAAATGATGCACAAGATAGTTGATGATTTTGAGGTTTAATCAAATGAGTTTGTTTCCTAAAAGAATCACTTTACTAAAACCTAAAGCAAAAAACTAAAACATATATGAAAAAATATATGAAAAATAAATTTTATGTTATATATATATATATATATATATATATGTGAAAAATACACATATGAAACAATTTTTCATATATAGCGTGTGTACTGTGTAATATATATATATAACACACATTTCTAAATATTTCATACAATTTAAATATTTATATTCATATACTTTATGTAAATTTAATGTATAGACATTTCTATATATATATATATAATATGTATATGTATAAATATATATGTATATATAAAAAATATATTATTTTAGTTATTTTGTAAAGATTATACCCTATAAAGATTACAATCTATGCTGTAACGTCACGCTGTTGCTTTAATTATGCAGATATTTCACCGATTTGTGTCATTCCTCATGTTTTTTTTGTGCGTTTATAAATAAATTATGCACAAGACATCAGTCCACAAAGAGTCGGATGAATTTATATAGTGAAAAAGAAAGGTTTGAATCCATATTTACATCCACAAGTGACTGAAGACAGCAGCAACAAAAGGAAAGATTTCAGAAAGCGTTTGCACGCGGTGCAAATGAACATTTCTAAAACGCCTTCACAATAAACTCGTTAAAAACATCGAAACTCAACAGACTGAGAATCCCTGAGAATCTCCAACAGTACCGTTTCCATTAAGTATGAAAGCGTTTGCATAGATTTCTGAATTAAAGAGGACATCGTGTTTTAAATCTTTAAAACGTGCGCAGCGGTCATCAACCCCGTCAGTTTAATTGATCTTACAGGCAGGATTTTGGCACAAGCATCAAGTGTGAAACACGATCGCGTAAAAACAATGAAATAATACCTTTAGTTTTGATCTGCGCTCGACCGGCCAATCAGATTTAAGTACAAACGTGTAAAAAAATTCAGTTTAAATCAAAAGCCATCCAGATAGCGGTCAGTTAAACTCTACTCTGTTGACGTGTTTCTAATGGTCCGTGTTTCTGATTGGCTCGTAGCCGGACGAGTGCGACATCCTCTTACGGATCCAAACAAACACTCCACCCACGAGGATGATGGCCAGAGGAGTGCCGAGTCCAACGGTCATGATGACGATGATTAACGGGGAGAACGAGTCGACCGGAGGCTCGCCCAGACCCACTAAAACAGTCCTGAGGAGCGCAGAGGTCAGAGGTCAGTCATTGGCTGTTTAATGCTTATAAAACATCAAAACCTGGCCAATGACAGAAGAGAGCGTTTGGGAATCCTGCATGAAATGCTCAGGCTTTTAATGTCGGACAACATCACTACAAGATCAAAGATCACATGGTTTGTTACCAAATAACTTTGTTTTAAAATATTCAAGTTATTTTACTTTAGTATTAAAAAAATAGTACTAAAATACTGCTATGATAAGTATTTATTTGTAAAACAAAGTTTTCAAAAAGCCCTGATAAAAGCACAATTTAATACATTTCCAAATATTTAATATGTCTGCTAAAAATTACTATAGTAAAATTACTTTATAATTAAAATTAAGATTAAAGATTTTTTTGAAGAAAAACATTTTTAAAACATTTTTAATTTTTTTAATTAACTTAAAAATGTCAAATGAAAATATATTACTTATTTCCCCACATATTTATTATTATTATTATTTATTCAAAAGTATTATTATTATAATATTTTTTTAATTCAAATGATGAAACAATTTTAATCGTAAAACAAACTTCTTGACTTTAATAAAGAGATCAAATAAAATAAAATAAAATTTAATTTAGAATTGTAATTATCAAACCGAGCACTCTATAACTTTACATTAATCAAACTAAATAAAAAACAAAAACAATCAAGTAACAAAACGTATCATTCATTTAATATATGTAGTGCTTTAATGTTTTTAATTTATATTTTTCAAAAGTAATGTAAAATATTTGCAATTATTTATTATTTTCCTCTCAGATTGTCAACGTGGGGATAGAGTAAATGATAAACAGTGAAATCTGGACTGTACAAAAATAATACCATCTTAAATAACTAGTTTTAAGTCAAAAATCCTGTTTAACATCATCGCACCGAAGTAAAATCATTCTGACAGTTAGAAACGTGTCTAAATATTTCTATAAGAAGGCTTGACTTCCTCCTCTCACTCACCAGCTGATGTATTTGGTGTCGCTGTAAAACACGGGGTCTTTAGCGATGCCGAAGCTGATGTTCAGGCCGGACGTCTCAGACCGCTCAGGGAAATAGGCCTGGACCAGACCGGACCGAGGGATGCGGTTCACGGACACCAGCGCTGAGTGTTTACAGGCGGTAGCGTCCTCAAACACCGGCTGAGGCTTACGATACGCCACGGGCTTCCACTGATTATAACCTGAAACACTGCTGCTGTTCACCGGAGACGACACCCACTGAGACACCTGACACCACACACACACACACACACACACACACACAGACACACACACACACACACAGACACGCACACACAG
>NW_025048355.1:1762500-1982500 GCF_018831695.1 Puntigrus tetrazona | reverse complement strand
GACCACAGGTGTGTGTTACTGTTACCGTACGTCCGCACGCAGACCCTAGGTGTGTGTTACTGTTACTGCAGGAGGTGTGTGTTACTGCGGATCCGCTCACCTGCAGACAGAGGGAGCCGTTCAGGAAGCTCTCCGATGTCTCTCCTCCACACATCTTCACCGTAGGCTCCGTCTGGTTCGCAGTGACGCTCAGCTCGCTCCAGATGAACTTCTCCAGCTCGTACGGAGGATAGAAGCTGGACTCTGCCGTCTTCTGCGGGTCGGCCGTGTTATTCACGTCATCGTACTCCCACACCTGACAAACACAGCACATCAACACTTTCGTTTCTTTCCTTCTCACTGTCTATACAGCCATCAGCGTCCAAAGACACACGGCCGGAACTATTTAGTGAATTATAAGAACAATGTTAAACATGATAATTACTACAAGTTTGTAAATTAAAAACAAAGCTTTATATAAAATATTTACTCTTTGTAATAACTCCAACGATATAAAACTATTTGTATTAATATATACAAATAATAAAATAATAATAATACAAATAATAATTCATTTATTGTTGTTGTTAGTGTTATTATAAAAAATATTAGATTTTATTATTAGTTAGTTTTACTACAAGTTACTACGAGACTTCACATTTATAAATCAAATAAAAAGATTAGGCTCACAATAAAAAAAAAAAAACTATAGTATTTGCAAAGCTTCATTATTTTTTTATTATTTAAAAACTTAAACATGATTTATTTTATACTCCTGTAAGTTATTAAAAACAGCACATTTATAAATTAAATGAAAATAGATTACGCTTGTAATAAAAAGTAGTGTACTTGTGAATGCTAATTAATAATATTAACAATATTTATTATTACTTACTATTATTGTTATTATAAGACAGCACATCCAGAAATCAAATAGAAAAAAATAGGCTTCTAATAAACAATTTGCAATACTTGTGAAATATATATTATTATTATTATACTGTATAACAAATTATTGTTATCAATATTAACAAATATTGTTGTAGTTATTTTTACTCCAAGTTATCTGAAGACATCAGCTTTAGGTTTTTATTGTTTTACTTTAGCGTGGGTGGCATACTTCCCTGCTCTAGAAGTACATACTACTTCTGCTCTGGTTCTGAAGTGTGTATATCATGAGGATTTATGAACAGCAGCGACACCGCAACACAAACCACGCAAGTCCAGATTGCATTCATACTACATAAAACATACTTTTTTGCACTTGCAAAATTACTAATTTTTAGAGTACGTGATTTCAGACTAAGCAGACAGCTATGCACTATTTTATGACGTCTTGTAGCATGAATGCGCACGTTTGTTATTTAAAATGTTGTATGTGCGTGGTGAAGGGGGCGGGGCTATCAGACGAGTACATACTGCATGAGTACGTAGCGTGCACAGTAGAGTATGGCGCGCGATTGAGACTCACTCGGGTGAACACTAGAGCGCTTCTGTACTGAACACTGCTCTCCGGCTCCACCCTCAGGCTGCTGGATGAACTGTGGTTGAGAAACGCAGGCCAGTCCACCTGTACAGCAGACCGAGTGCTGTTCGTGTGAACCATCAGCAGAGCCGGAGCTTCAGAGTTACACAGCAGGAAGTGAAGCGTGTCGTTGAGCCCCAGACCTCGCACGTGAACCAGAGCCACTCCGCGAGGAAGAACGGACGGAGGAGTCAGACCCGGATTCAGCTCCACGGACACCTGACACGGAGAAAGAGGAGAGCACACACATTACAGAGTCCTAAACGATTAACTGCACACTGTGTGTGTTTATTACGCGTATATCAATACACGCACATGCAAAATACATCTTGAAAATACTGGTGTTATATTCACGTATAAATTATACGATTTCATTTCTAAAAACGTGTATTTATATAAGCACAATTAATATACAAACACAGCATGCATGCACATTATACAAATAAAAGCGTTTATTTTGGATACGATTAATCAAGATTAATTGTTCGACAGCATTAAATAACTAAACTACTTAGCACTGGTAACATAAACAATGTTTTGTTGATATTTTAAACGGCAAAAACAGACTCGTGACAGTACTGGATGCATCAAACGAATGTCCTTTTTCATTTTATGAACTTATAGTTGCCATATTTCTATAAAGTTACAATGCAGTTGTATAACTTAAATTGCTGAAGAATAAAAAAAAGCAAACTATTTTTCTAGTAAAATGTTAACGAACATTCAGCGACACGTATACATTTAAACCCTTCACTTTTATTGGCGGTACAAGTGAAAATGAGTTTCGTCAGATACAAACATTTAGATTTAGTTTCAGTTCCTAACATTTCAGTTAGTTTATATACTGCTGGTCGGCTGTCTAGAATGATTCATCATTACATATCGTGTAATAAATGCAGAATTATAAAATATAATGCAGGTTATGGGTTTTGACACGTCGGTGCACGTAAATAATACCTCTAAAATGTATAAAACACAACTTAATGACACTATACTGAATATTATCTAGTTTAAAAAGCCACAAAGAGGAACCTGGTAACCAGCAGGACAGAAATGAACAGCTTATAAGCGTATAAAGGTAGTGTAAAGTGTGTTAGATAAAATACTAGACTGCTAGGCTAGGCTTGTGGTTGTTTTGGACATGTACCGTGATAAATACTTCTCAAACAGCAGGGTATATTGTGATATTATATATTATCCGTCACTGCATCACTGCAAAACACTCTTTTATATCCAATGATATTATAAAACCTGAGTATAAACACCGCGATCAGAGACTAGGTCAAACAACGAGGCGTAGAAACGATTATTTTTACTAGATTACAGAACATCCGCAGCTTTCTAGAGGTTGTTTGTTTGGGTTTTTTGCACTCACCTCCCGTCGAAACGTGTCTCCATTTCCCAGAAATCCGAGAGGAGTACCAAACACGACAAACAGCACGGAAAATATTAAATACGCTTTAACCATCGACATATTTTAAAGAGTGAGCACAAAAGAGGAACAAATGTCTGACATTTCTAGAGTATGGGCGCTCGCGCGTCACGTCACGTCAGTCATGTGACCCCTGCCGGTGTCACGTGACGTCTAACATAACTCAAAATAAATATTTTTTTTTGTGCGGTCCTGTAGTAAATCTGGACTCTTTTCTTCCTATGGGGCACGGGTATGCGCGATAGAATGCGTTTCAAAATATATGATATGTGACTTTAATCTTGCTGTTAGGACCGTGCGCGTGATTATCACATGACTCTGTTCAATCCCCGGCGTAGACGTGTTCAGCGATTGTTACTAGATCGTAACACTTTGGTTGGGTTTTTTTTGACATTCTGACATTTTGACATTCGTTCGCATTTTTAGCAGTTTTGCTAAATTAAAACCCAGTGTACATTTTGGCCAGAATCGGAGAACTTCCGCTTTTACGAGCGCCGGTAACATGGCATCACGGTTCAAAACGTAAGTATGGTTTCATTTTAATTCAAAGTTGAACGATTGCGTCATGTTTCAGCAAATTTCAATTTTGTCTTTTAAAGTTTATTTCCATTTAGAAATCTCAAAAACCAAATTAGCTAGCTCATCTAGTAGCTTTTGTGCTTTTCGTGAGTTTCGCGCAATGCATTGTGGGTAATGTTGTTTAAAACGTTAACAGTATTACAACGTAGCATAATTTAGTAGCTAAATAAACACGGGGGAAAAGAGCAACTCGTTTGATGTTTTCATTAATTCATTAAGTTTATTGCCAAGTTTAAAATGTATTACAAAGTTTGTTTACATGCACAAGGAATTGGAGCCAAAGAACATACAGACATAATTTAACATACACGATATGGCAGACATGTATAAAAATGATAAGACTAATATAAAAAAGACAGAAAAATTAGTAATGTACTCTATACAGAAGTAGAAATAGGATGAAAAAACATAATATAATGAATATACAGAATACTAATAGACCTTTCCGTAAAAATAAAATAAAATAAAATTGTTAATATTAACAAACATCTTCTATATTCTATATTATACGTTTTCTGAAATTATTAGGCATCTAATCAAATGTGTACTTTTTTTTTTTTTTTTTTTTTTTATACATATGAGGGGGGCTTTTATTTTATTTTTTCCTCCATTCAAAGTGTAGGGCACATCTACCACATAATCAAACAGGCCCTTTTTTGTTCTCCTCAGGGCCAAATGGCTGATTTTATTCCAGTGCATTGTCCGTGCAGGTGAGTACTTTATATCTGCAGGGTTTTTAATGTCAGTGTTTTTTGGTCTGTTATTTTTGTCCATAATCGATCGCTTATATCTGCAGGTGGTGCTTCTGTACAGCCCTTGTGTGCTCAGTGTTCTCTGCCGTGCGACGAAGCACCTGAGCTGGACAAATATGACAGGGTTATTGTGGCTGTACAGCCTCCTTCAGAAAAAGATGAAGAAGAAGTAATCCCGGTCTCAAAACTGCGTGCAACAGGACGCTGTTTGGTGCCAGGTTGTTTCCAAAGGGATTCACAATATGCGTTGACAATATATGCTGTTGATGACGAGAGCGTGCCTAAAATACTCCTCAACAAAGCCAGTTTACAGCCTGGTAAGGACGCTAACCATCTAACCAATGCTTAAAGAACTAGTTTACCCAAAACTGAATATTTACACATCCTCGTCCTCCTTATGTTCTAATGTGTTTATTAATTCTCGTGAGAAATAGGTGAATTAATCATTTGTAAACTACTCTTATTTTGTTATTTTAAATGTCATTCTGTATAGATACTGAATGAGTATCTCAATTGTTCCACAGACTGCAGTCCGGAGAGCAGATCAGGTGGGAGGAATAAACAATTGCTAAACACTCATTTTGTATTAATTAAAAAAGTCTTTTACCTACATTTAGAGCTTTTATGTGACCGCAAAAATGTTTACATACACGCTCATAATATGATTATAAATATATTTAAGCACTGTTGTTATTAAACTATTATTACTGCGGTAAAAGCGTAGTGAAACGTGGTGTACGGAGGATTTAATTGCAGAAGAAAGCGTTCCTGTCGACAATGCAGCGCAACATGAATAGAATGCATTATATTAAAATCATCCAAATGGAGATTTTTTTTTTTGGTGTGTCTGGAAAAATACCAATAGAATACCAAAGAGAAATTAAAGTGTGTGGTTTACTGCTGCCTTTAGCCGGATTATTGGAGAGGGTGGCACTGTTGGTGGACGTGTGAATCAACAATAGTGCAGGAATGTGGTACAGAAATTCATGACACTTTTTCTTTTTTCCTTTTTTTTTTCTCCCAGGTACAAATAGTGCTGTCGGGAAGTTCTCGAACATATTTGTCATTCTGCTGGGCGTTTTGCTTTACCATCTTCTTCAACCTTGAGGGACCAAGACACAGCCATTCCAGAGCCAAAGATGTACTGCTCCAACCAGCAATGACTGCTACGATTTCATATTTCAGATTTGCCTTTTATATGCAAATTGTATACTTTATATGCCGTAAAAATTTATTTTAATGAATTTGTTTTTTCCAGCATTAATGTGAAAAACACTTTTTGATATATATATTTATAATTATTTATATACTTGTGTATAATAAATATTTATATACTTAAGTCCACCATGTTTGTTTTTCTATAAAAAAGACGAATCCATATCAAGAAGGCAACACTTGCTGGACAATTATTTGCATTATAAGTGAGTTTACAGATATTTAGATATTTGTTCTGCCTGTTTTTAATCAAACAAGACGCATACACTTTAATGTGTAATACATATAAGGAATAAGTAACTCCAGGCCTTTGAAATATTAGAAAAATATGAGGTGGTGATGCGGTCAGCCAAAACTCATCTGCCAAACAACCAGGGATGCTTTATCTAAAAATTACTGCTCCAGATAATAGGATATAGATATTAAGAAACAGGTTTTGCGAACTTGGCCCATACTCTTAGCCAGCAGGTGACATTAAGCTGAAGCTGTATGAAGCTGTATGCCAAGCACCATTAAAGTACAAAAAAAACCTTGACATCATTCACCATACTGTAGATTCACTCAGAGCAGTTGAGCCATTCTGTGCAGGACGCCTATGGAATACTCAATGATTACTGTAGTGATTGACATCAAATCAGAAGCTACAATATGGGCGAAGGCTTACATATCGTGACTTATAGAACCAGCCTCTAATGAGTTATGTGTGGCAGAGTGCTGGGAGATTAAAGATGTAGCATGACTACGCCACCCTGAGTCTTGCCCAGGGACCTTTATCAGATAAATTTAGTTTTAGGCAACACATGTCTTTCCACAAGAAATCAGCAAGAGCAAAGGATTTTTTACAAAAAAAAATTAAAAATTCCAATTCCATACCTCACATCATGGAACAATGGCAACCTGAATCAAAGGACGTATCCTAATCTTGTGACAGGAACCCGAGGCCTGGCAGTAGGGCAAAAGGGCACAATCGGCCTACACCGCAACACACCCTTTACCTATACCTGTGATAAACACACATGCATGAGATTGCACAGAGATTACTGTCCTCCTGGCAAAGGATGCAATCGAGCCGGCCCAGAATCGGTTCGCAGCGATCAACCTGAGAATGTGTAATTGATTCTTTGTGTGTACTTTGCGTTCAAGGGTCGAGCCTGGCAGTACTAGGTCTTACCCTTCAGGATGCCCCTGTCCACCTGTGTCTTCACAAAGCTTGCGGAGGGCACCCTTGCCCTGTTAAGGGGAGTGGGTGACAGACTCAACTATCTTGACGGTCACGGGATCAGGTGTGCAGAGCACATGCTTAAGCACCTCTGCTGGTTGGGACTTTGGGTCAACTGCAAAAAGAACAACATGCAGGGAATCTCTTTTCTCAGTCTGGAGGTAGATTTAGTGAGTATGACAGCACGTCTTTCAAGCTCAGTCTATGCTGAACTGCCTGAGTTGTCCTCGGAGGCAGGACTGTGGTTCCACTCATGCTCCTGGGGCACAGCTCACCATCCAAATTCTGGGGGAACTCCAATGCGCTTCACGACAGCTTATGTTCCCCGGAGAGTGGGGACTCCATCCTGAGACAATTGGTCGATTTGGAGTTGATTTGGACAAACCCATCTGTTCGATTCTCATGAATCCATGAGATATTTTTTTCCTGGACTGAGGCCCCCCTCGGAACGGATGCCCTGGCACGTAGCTGGCCTTTGGTTCTATGCAAGTTCTACGGGCCCCCAGTGAGCCTGCTTGCACAGACAGCTTGCAAGATCCGGGAGGACAAGGAGCAGGTCTTGCTGGTTGCACCATACTGGCCCACTCGGACCTGGTTCCTGAAACTCCTTGTGACAGCCCCTCCCTGGTGAATACCTCTGAAGAAGGACCTCCTCTCCCATGGGTTGGGCACCATCTGGCACCGTTTCCCGATCTCTGGAATTTGCATTGTTTTGAATCTTGAACAACTGATTTGTGAGAAAGTCTCCATGAAAATATTAAATGGGTCTTAATAACGTCACAAATGTCACTGTATTTATTTTGCACATGCATCTGTTTATCGTTTGTTTCAAGGCTTTGGATATTGTATTTTCAATATATTTGTTTTATGCACTTGAGTACACATATGTATATATACTGGACATATAACGAGGCAAGTGTACAACTTGCGTTTAAGTTAATCACAAATAATATTAATAACAATGCAACACTTTTACTGGAAAATTATTAGTATTACAAATATATGTCAGCACTTTTACACAGGTTTATATTTATTGATAATTTTTTTTTAATTATCAGTAGAATGGTAAATATTACAGTTTGGTGAAAATGAAATAGATTTTATAAATTATAAATGAATAGAGTTTAGATTAGATAGATTAGATATAGATCCTCAGGAGCACTGAGGATGCAGTCTCCATCGCACTGCACTCCATACTCACACACTTGGACAAATAAAACACTTATGCACGGATGCTGTTTGTTGACTTCAGCTCAGCATTCAACACTTTCACTGTAATTAACACTGTTAATTACCAAACTCAGAGATCTTGACATTAACATCTCACTGTGTAACTGGGTTACGGACTTCCTGACCAACAGACCTCAGCATGTTAGGTCAGGCCACATCTGCTCCACTACTGTCACTCTCAACACTGGCGTACCACAAGGCTGTTTGCTGAGCCCCTTCCCCTACTCCCTCTTCACCCACTACTGCAGGCCTGTGTTTGGATCTATCTCCATAATCAAGTTTGCAGATGATACTACGGTGATCGGTCTCATCAGCAACAAAGATGAGACTGCCTACAGGGAGGAGGTCCAGCATCTGGCCACGTGGTGCAAAGACAATAATCTGCTCCTTAACACTACCAAAACCAAGGAGCTTATTGTGGACTTCAGGAAGGTGAGAAGAGGCACACATGATCCCATCCACATTAATGTGATTGCTGTGGAGCCAGTCTCATGCATCAAGTTCCTGGGAACCCACATCTCTGAAGATCTGTCCTGGACCACCAACACCTCCAGCCTGGTCAAGAAGGCTCACCAGCGTCTTTTCTTCCTGAGGAAACTTAAGAAGAATCAGCTATCCTCAGCTATCCTGGTGAACTTCTATCGCTGTACAATAGAGAGCATCCTAACGAACTGTGTCAAAGTCTGGTATGGGAGCTGCTCTGTTGCTCAGTGTAAGGCACTGCAGCGGGTGGTGAAAACTGCCCAGTGCATCACAGGAACTCCACTTCCATCCATTGAGGACATCCAGAAAAAATACTGTTTGCGTTGAGCACACAGTATTCTTAAGGACTCCTCTCACCCTGCTCACAAACTGTTTTCCCTCCTGCCATCCGGCAGGCGATTCAGATTCCCCCGGACTAGAACAAGTAGACTGAGAAACAACTTTTTTACCAGAGCTGTCTCACTACTGAATTCTGCCCCCCACTGATTTCCACCCCACCTAACCCCCATCCCACCCCATAAAAATAAATAAAAATGCACTGTTTAACATTCATTGCACTCGACTGTACATATCTATTGTAAATGTATGTACATATCCATTGTACATACTCTTGTAAATTTGTCTACACATATCCTGTATATCCTGTTTGTACATAACCATCTGTAAATTGTTTATACATGCTAACTGTAAATTTCCCCTTCTCTATCTGTAAATTTCCCCTTCATTAACAAATGCAATAATGCCCGAGCCACCTCAGCTGGCCTCTCTCGATGTGAAGGAGCAGCAGGTCTACTCCGAGCTCCTCCTGAGTGACTGAACTCCTCACCCTATCTCTAAGGGAGCGCCCAGCCACCCTACGGAGGAAACTCATTTCGGCCGATTGTAGCTCATGACCATAGGTGAGAGTAGGAACGAAGATCGACCGGTAAATCGAGAGCTTGTCAGAGGTGTGTCAGCCAAGACAGCCAAGACAGCCCTACAACATCCAGAGACCTGAGGTACTCTGGGCGGATCTCGTCCACCCCTGGGGCCTTGCCACCGAGGAGCTTCTCAACAACCTCAGTGACCTCAGCCAGGGTGATGGTTGAGTCCCCCCCCGGGTCCCCGGCGTCTGCTCCCTCAGTATGAAAGACGTGTTTGCGGGATTGAGGAGGTCCTCAAAGTATTCCTTCCACCGCCCGACAATATCCCCAGTCGAGGTTAGCAGGTTCCCAACAGCACTGTATACGATGTTGGCAGGGCACTGCTTTCCTTTTCTGAGGTGTCGGACGGTTTGCCAGAAACTCTTTGAGGTCGTCCGATCATTTTCCATGGCCTCCCCAAATTCCTCCCAGAACCGAGTTTTTGCCTGCACAACCACCCGGGCAGCGTTCTGCTTGGTCCACCGGTACCTGTCAACTATAGGGGGATCACACTCCTCAGCCTCCCTGGGAAAGTCTATGCCAGGGTACTGGAGAAGAGAATCCGTCCGATAGTTGAACCTCAGCTTCAAGAGGAACAATGCGGGTTTCGTTCTGGACGTGGAACACTGGACCAGCTCTATACCCTCTTCAGGATGCTGGAGGGTTCCTGGGAGTTTGCCCAAGCAGTCCACATGTGTTTTGTGGATTTGGAGAAGGCATTCGACCGGGTTCCTCGTGGTGTCCTGTGGGGGGTGATCTGGGAATATGGGGTAAGGGGCCCTTTGCTAAGGGCTGTCCAATCCCTGTATGATCAGAGCAGGAGCTTGGTTCGCGTTGCCGGCATTAAGTCAGACTTGTTCCCAGTGCATGTTGGACTCCGACAGGGCTGCCCTTTGTCACCGGTCCTGTTCATTATTTTTATGGACAGGATTTCTAGGCGCAGCCGGGAGCCTGAGGGGGTCTGGTTTGGTGACCACAGGATAGCTTCTCTGCTTTTTGCTGATGATGTTGTTCTGTTGGCTGCATCTGGCCAAGACCTACAGTGTGCGCTGGGGTGGTTTGCAGCTGAGTGTGAAGCAGCTGGGATGAGAATCAGCACCTCCAAGTCTGAGGCCATGGTCCTCAGTCGGACAAGGGTGGCTTGCCCCCTTCAGGTTTGTGGGGAGCTACTGCCTCAGGTGGAGGAGTTCAAGTATCTTGTGGTCTTGTTCACGAGTGAGGGAAGGTAATTTAATTTATACATATTTATCACATACTTATCTCCTGTACATTTTACCTGTATGTGCACTTGTAATTTATATTTGTACCTATATCCTGCACTTGCTGCTTATTGCACTCCTGGTTAGACCTAAACTGCATTTTGTTACCTTGTATTTGTACATGTGTAATGACAATAAAGTTGAATCTAATCTAATCTAATCTAATCTAATCTAATCTAAAGCATTTGTAGACCACAACCAATAATACAAAAAAAACAAAAACAAAACTAGTGCTGCAAGAGAGCAAAGCTCATCAAATTATGTAGAAGCTGTACACGCTTTATTTAAAGGAAATGGAAAATGCGGTTGAGGTGACTGTGCATTGCTTTGAAAGCTGTAGCTTGATCTGCATTTCTGCAAAGGATAGACACAGTAGAGAAGGTCATGTTCTTTTGTGTTTTTTTGTACAGGATCATTCAGATCGCTTCCAGCGGTAAATGTATTCTACTTTACAATTTTACATCATTAACCTTAACAGATGTTTATCTAAATCAATTCCAATAATCAGTTTATGATTTTTGTCAGATGTTTCAGAACATGATGTGAGTATTTTACGAGTCCAGCTGAACGAAAGCATCAGTCTGAGCTGCAGCATGACTGACCAGTATGAAATCTCCTGGTATCATCAGAATCGTGATTCTGGACAACTAACATTACTGATGTCTGCTAAGGTCAGCACTGTAGCAGGACGAAAACTGCTAGTTAGGTACAATCAGAATTGGAGTCGTCTGACAGTTAAAGCAGATGTGGGGATCAACACAGTCACACTAGATATTACTGGACTAACAGAGTCAGATTCAGGTCTTTATTTCTGTGGAACAAAATCAACGGAAATGCACTTCGACAAACCCATCAGACTACAAATGGAGGGTTAGTTCTGCTGACATTTCATATCTTCCATATCTTCATAATGATTTCAATGAGGAAAATTGTAATTTTCAATCGTCACTATATACGCATTAAAAGTCTCCAGAAAGTTTTTTTTTCTATAACAGTGCCATAGAAGAACCATTTTTGTTTTCGACAAGAACCTTCCAGTGCACATTTCATGAAAGAAGCATTGTTTTTTTAGTGTGATTAACATTGAACCGTCTATAGAACCATAGAAACATTACTAGTGTGCATCTTAAGACAAAACAAATCCATTGACGTTTTATGGTCAGCTGAATCAGCTCAGATTTACATTAAGTCTTGGACTAGGCTCAAGCCTTGTCTACATTTTATAAAGTGCTCACATATTTAAAATATTTTCAGACAAGCTAACACACAGAGAGAGCAAAGTTCCCTCCATCACAGAGCTGCCAGAGGATGATGAGAACACAGGTGAGAGCGCACATCTCTAACTCTAAAATAAGAATTTCAGCACTTGTGTAAACATTATATAATGCACAGAAATCAAATTAACTTTTCATGTTTTATGTACACAAATCTGCATTTTGTGGAGAAAATGTTTGAAAAAGTACAGCATTTTTTATAATCTAAAGCCTTTCTGGGACTCTTTAGATGCCAAGCAATGCAATTTACAGAATGTGTATCACAATATTTTACTACAGCATCAAATATGAACCAGGATTAGAGTCCCAATTATGATTATTTTGATAATGTTATTTGAATAATTCTGTCGGTCTGTATAGATGGAGTGACTCTGACAGAGCGCGTGCTGATGTTCGGTGGAGTTGGTCTGGCTGTGTTTGTGTTTTTTCTGGCTACAGTCTTCGCAGGAATAATCATTCACTATCACGGCTGGCAGAAAGGATGGGCTGCGGCCAAGCGCTCAGTTTATCATCAAAAGTCAGCTAAATGATACACAATAATCAGGATTGCTGTAGGTCACAACTGACATTGGTTCACCAATGTGGAATTATTATAAGCTGAATTCAAGAGGTAATATACATGCTATCTGTTTTACGGCACATTAAGCTTGATTAAATCAAAATGTTTTCAGTGTTAAATCTGCTGTTTAGAACTATTGGTCAAACAAATTGCACTTAAACTAAGAAATAGAAATGCATTTTTCTGTCAGAAAACCTGTGTTGGGGTGGTGTGGTGGTGGCCTGGGGTCTGAAATTAAGGAATTTTGTGTGATATTGATAAATAAATAATATTTTGCTGAATGTATTTTTGGCTGGTTTAGATCTGTCATGGATAAATAAATGGCAATACAACTGCCAGTAGGTGACAGCAAGTCCCTGATTTATTAAATGATCTATTGAAACATTTCAATCAAACGATTCGTTCAAAACAGCTGACTATTTAGGAAGGGTGGATAGTAGGCTATTTACATTGAATGGATGGTTGAATCACTGGATCACTTGATTCTTTCAAAAACAAATCAATTCAAGGAATATAATTCAATTCAAGGAGATGTTTTGTGCTATAAAATTAATAGCACATATTCTGATATTCAGAAAAGTACATTGATTTTGCAAAGAATATAAAACAGAAACTCATATGTCCATCCATTCTTTGGGTCATGACCCAGAGCTCATGACCATAGGTGAGAGTAGGGATATAGATTGGCCGGTTAATCGATAGCTTCACCATGACAGGCCAGTACATCGACAGCATTACTGCAGAAGCTGCACCGATCCGTCTGTCGATCTCTCGTTCCATCCTTCCCTCACTCGTGAACAAGACCCCAAGATACTGAAACTCCTTCTCCTCCTTCACCTGAGGCAGGAGTTTCCCACCAACCTGAAGGGCGCATGCCACCCTTGCCCAACTGAAAACCATACCCTCAGACTTGGAGGTGCTCATTCTCATCCCAGTCGCTTCACACGCTGTAGGTCCTGGCTAGATGCAGCCAAAAGGACAACATCATCCACAAAAAGCAGAGATGAGATCCCTTACCCCGTATTCCCAGATCACCATCCACAGGACATAATGAGGAACCCGGTCAAATGCCTTCTCCAAATCCAGAAAACACACGTGGACTGGTTGGGCAAACTCCCAGGAACCCTCCAGTATCCTGAAGAGGGTATAGAGCTGGTCCAGTTTTCCATGAAACCGCATTGTTCCTCCTGAAGGTTCGACTATCGGACTAATTCTCCTCTCCAGTACCCTGGCATAGACTTTCTTGGGGAGGCTGAGGAGTGTGATCCCCTATAGCTGGAGCACACCCTCCGGAACCCCTTATTAAAAATAGGAACCACCACCCTGGTCTGCCAGTCCAGAGGTACCCCCGCCTCCACATGATGCTGCAAAGGCGTGTCACCCAAGACAGCCCCACAACATCCAGAGACCTAAGGTACATAGGGTAGATTTGCTCTTGCGCACCTTCACCTGGTCTGTTCCTCGCTGGTGGAACGATCTGCCCGTTGCCACTAGGGCAGCAGAGTCACTAGCAATCTTCAAAAACCAACTCAAAACTCATCTTTTTCGTTTACACTTGATCCAACATCGATAGCACTTTCTTCTTCTCCTGCTCTTTCCTATCTTGTTCTTTCCTATTCTTTAAAGAAAAAAAAGCCTTGTGTCTGCGTTAGGTAAGCCAAGACCCCACTCAGAGCACTTATGCACTACTGCCCTTTTGTTGATATTAATTGCTTCTATTGCCTACCTCATTTGTACGTCGCTTTGGATAAAAGCGTCTGCTAAATGACTAAATGTAAATGTAAATGTTTGCCACTGAGGAGCTTCTGAACTACTTCGGTGACCTTATCTAGGGTGATAGTCGAGTCCTCCTCTAGGTCCCAGGCCTCTGCTTCCTCAGTGTAAGATGCGTTAGCAGGATTGAGGAGATCCTCAAAGTATTACTTCCACTGCCCGACAACGTCCTCAGTCAAAAGTCAGCAGATTCCCACTCCCACTGTACACAGTGTTGGCACGGCACTGCTTCCCTCTCCTGAGGTGTCGGACAGTATGCCAGAATCTCTTCGAGTCTGTCCAATAGTCCTTCTCCATGGTCTCACCGAACTCCTCCCAGACCTCGGTTTTCACCTCCACAACCACCAGAGTAGTGGAAAGTCCAGTCCCTTCAATAAGATGGGTTCCGGAGCCCATCTATCTCCAGTCGGTACCTCTCAACCTACCGGCTCCTTCCTCCCAAAGGCCCCCGCCTTCAGTTGCCGCCCAAACCACAAAGCACCGGCGCTGGACCCGGCCACCAGGCGCTCGCATGCCAGCCCCAACCCCAGGCCTGGCTCCTGGCAGTGTCCTACCGGGCGACTTCATGACATCACATTTAGACAAGACTAATAAAATGAACAAATTAGTAAGAGCTAAATTCGGATGACACGGTAGAGAAAACCGTCATCAGGACGTTTCCCAACCAGAAGCCGTGGGTAGACAAAACTATCCGCGACTCTCTGAGATCCCGCTCCGCAGCCTATAATACGGGGATTGTCAACGGGGATATGTCTGAATACAAGGCTGCGTCGTACAGCGTGCGCAGAGCGGTAAAGGAGGCAAAGAGGCGCTACGGGAGGAAACTTGAGTCACAGTTTCAACACAGTGACTCTAGGAGCCTTTGGCAGGGACTGAGAAACATCACGGACTATAAAACGCCAACCTCCAGAGGGGAGAGCGCGGATGCTTCTCTGGCAGACGAGCTAAACACCTTTTATGCTCGTTTCGAGGCTGCAGCTAATCACGCTAGCGCCGCTAGCGGCATGATGAAAAGCACGCACGCCGAGAGAGCCGGAGAGGAAATCGCGTTCACCATTTCGGAGCACGACGTAAGGAGGGCATTCAGGAGAGTGAACACCAGGAAGGCAGCAGGACCTGACGGCATCACAGGTCGGGTTCTGAGAGCCTGTGCTGACCAGCTAGCACCGGTGTTCACTGAGATATTTAATCTTTCCCTGAAACAGTCTGTAGTCCCCTCGTGTTTCAAAGAGTCCATCATTGTTCCTGTGCCGAAAAAACCTCAACCATCTTCCCTTAATGATTACCGCCCTGTAGCTCTGACGTCTGTAGTGATGAAGTGCTTCGAGAGACTCGTCAGAGACTTCATCACCGCATCACTACCGGACACACTCGACCCACTACAGTTTGCTTACCGCCAAAACCGGTCTACGGAGGATGCCATCACACACCTCCTCCACACAACCACAAGCCACCTGGATTTTAGGAAAGGGAACTATGTGAAAATGCTGTTCGTGGACTATAGTTCAGCGTTCAACACCATAGTTCCCTCCACGCTCACCTCGAAGTTGGAGGTCCTGGGACTCAGCCCATCCCTGCGTCACTGGATCACCAACTTCCTGACCGACAGACCACAAGCCGTACGGATGGGAAAACACACCTCATCCTCCCTCACTCTCAGCACTGGAGCCCCTCAGGGTTGTGTTCTGAGCCCCTGCTGTACTCGCTGTACACACATGACTGTGTGGCCACTACAAACTCCACCACCATCATTAAATTTGCTGACGACACTGTCGTGGTGGGGCCTGATCTCCAACAACGATGAGATGGCCTACCTTCAGAGAGATCAACAACCTGGAGAGATGGTGTCAGGAGAACAATCTTCTCCTGAACGTCAGCAAAACAAAGGAGTTAATAGTGGACTTCAGCACGAAGCAGGTGCGCTCTTACCATCCCATCAAGATCGACGGGACCCCAGTGGAGAGAGTGGACAGTTTCGGTACCTGGGTGTTCACATCACGCAGGACCTGTCTTGGTCCTGTCACATCAACACCCTGGTGAAGAAGGCCCGGCAGCGTCTATACCATCTGAGGCGCTTAAGGGACTTCAGACTCCCATCTCAGGTGCTCAGGAACTTTTACACCTGCACCATCGAGAGTGTCCTGACGGGAAACATCACCTCCTGGTTTGGAAACAGCACCATGCAGGACAGGCGAGTCCTTCAGAGGGTGGTGCGGTCAGCTGAGCGCACCATCCGCACTGAGCTCCCTGTGCTGCAGCACATCTACAACAAGCGGTGCTGTACCAGGGCCAGGAAGATCGTGGAAGACCTCAGCCATCCCAACAATGGACTCTTTTCTCTGCTGCGTTCAGGAAAGCGCTGCGTTCCCTGAAGGCAAACACAGAGAGAATGAGGAGGAGCTTCTTCCCGCAGGCCATCGGAGTCTGAACCAGAGAACACCCAGCACCTAAATACCGGAATTCCCATGTTCACCCCTCTTTCCCAGATACTCGCCACTTACATTTGGACAATTGCACTAGCCACTTTGCACTGGACATTGCACAGCCACTTTACACTACACTTTACACTTTATATCTTATACTTTATATTTATATTCTATTTTATTTTATTTTTTATATTCTACTTTGCACACTTCTTTTTTTATATATATTTCTTATATTTTATATTTATATATACATTTAAATTTTGTTTCTATTTTGATGCTGGACGGTTGTAAAGAACATTTCACTGCATGTCGTACCATGTATGTATGTGTATGTGACAAATAAAATTTGAATTTGAATTTGAATTTGAATTTAAATTCACTGAATACATGGGAAGATGAAGGAAGATACTTCCCTTAAGAACAGTTATAATAATTATATAAAACATTTGCTGATTTACACAAAGTCATGAAACCAGCTGGTGTTGAAAATACTTCAATCACACTCACACACATAATGTTATGTTTCCATGTTTTATGGGGACTCTATAGGCGTAATGGTTTTTATGTACAGATTGTATTTTTGTTAGTGTCCTACACCAACCCTACCCCTGACATTTAAAAAAAATGAAATCCTGTATGTTTTATAAGCTTGTTTACTCATGGGGACCTAAAAAAAAGACCCCACAAGGTCAGCATTTACTGGTATTTCTATCCTTGTGGGGACATTTGTTCCCTTTACCTGTTATGCCAGTAGGTGGCGAACAGTGACTGCTAAAATGTAGGTCTAATAATCTCTATTATGCATAGTTTTGTCTATTTAAAAAACAGCTGTTTTTAGACTAAAGAGAAAGTTTTGAGTTCTGAAATTTATAAATTGTACAACGACCTTTCAAAAAAGTAAAAGGTAATAAATCTCGAAAGGTCAAGAGTATTTTGTTTTCTATAGGACCCCGTATTGTTATCAAATAAACAAAGCAGATCAAGTAAAACCAATAAATGATGTATTTTTGCACTTTCTGTCAGAAAACCTGATCATTAGCAATGCAGATTAATATTGTCTATTACACCTATCGGTATTTAATTTGTTTTACCGGCATAAGAAAGTGCACAGTCTTACAGTCTGGGATGTACAATGTATATTCTTGTAATATTTGTGACCATGCATATTAAAAGGGCAATTCTAAAGAGGTTTTTACATTTTAAGTGACAATTCCCATTCAGCGTGTGAAGTTCAGCAAGATTTAAGCAACTGGAGACAGATTTGTTTAGAAAGAACAGTTGTAAATAAAAAGAAAAAAAGTCTGACAAATCTGATTTATTGATAATTATTTATTTTATTCATAAATACAATTAATTATAATAAAAAAAAGACCAATAGGCCAATAAGTGCTCCTCTGCTGCCATTTCCTGCTTATGGTAATTGTGTCATTTGATCACCACAAGGTTCATTTTGGTTAAATGGGAATAATTTTAAAACTTAAAGTGCTTCCAGTTGTGTGAAAGGCTTGAAAGTCATTGAAACAAGCTTGATTTTCTCAAAAGTGTACAAAGCCTGAGGTCGCTCCAGAGTCAAACTTATAAAGGAGAACGAATGAAGTTAATGGAAGCCATGCAGCTGAACATAATCTCACAATCAAGGGAAGACAGAAACTAGGGCACGCGGTGGGTGGAAACAAACAGTCCAGAGATGTGACACTTTTACTTTTTAACAATACAGATGAATAGTTTGTTTTCAAAGCATGAAAATGGTAAGCCAGTAACGCAAAAGGATGATAGCGAACGCTGATTTCTCAGTGGATCTCCATTGAGTGTCACCAGATCAACAAAAACAATAAAGCTGGTTTTGGTTTTGGATTTATGTTTTGAGTTATGTTTTGGAGTTCTAGTGATGTGATGTTTTTGCCATATAACCTACCCCTAATTTTTATATTATGCATAATCACGAACATCAAACAGCAAAGCACAATAAACCATAGCTTTAAGAAAACGCTTTTCAAATGAAGTAGAAGCTGCATAATCTTTCCTTAAGAAAGGAAGAGGAAACGCTGTGGTTAGTGTCTCTGCTGAACTGAAGGCTGCAGATCAATGCTGTTAGAAACGAAAGACGATGGAGAAGGTCGTGCTCTTTTGTGTTTTTTTGCACTTGATTGTTCAGATCACTTCTAGCGGTAAATATATTCTCTTTTGCAATTTCACATCACTGCACATTCAAAGAATCATGTTTTTTTCCAGTTTCAGAACATGGTGTGAGTCTGTTAAGGTTTCGGATGAACGAACGCATCGCTCTGAACTGCAGCTTCACTCATAAAACTGATGATATAGCCTGGTATCGGCAGAGTCCCCAATCTTGGAAGACTAACTCTGCTGGTGTTTGCCAGCAGCATCGGAAAAAACCTGTTTACAGACTCTTACAGTCGCCTGACACTTACAGCAGACACAGCGAGGAAAACAGTCTCGCTAGTGATCTCTGCAGTAACAGAGTCGGACGCAGGTCTTTATTTCTGTGGAAAAAGTGTCATGATTTCAGGAATGCAATTCGAAAACCCCATCAGACTAGAGATGGAGGGTTAGTACGGCTGACTTTTCAGTTTTCTCAGATTTTCATGCTGTTTTTAATGCTGAGCATGATTTATGTGTTCATGACACTCAGCGCCATGAAAGAACAGGTTTTGTTTGATTGCCTTGTAGTGAACAGTTCTTTAAAAGCATTGCTTTAGTTTGAAGAATTTATTTTAAAATTCTGTTTTCCACTGGAAGGATTTGGTGGCTGCTGGTCTGTTTGTGCTCCAGATGTGAATAATCTCTGACTTTAAATCATATGTTAAGGAGTGATGGTATAATTTCAGGCCGTGAGGACGAAGATCATTCTGATGTAGAGATCTCAGGTGAGAGCTCTTTATTTTAAGAGCTCGGAGTCAGTGTCTGTTTCTTTATTCTGTCGTTTCTGAATGTTTTCTGTAGACGAGCTGACTCTGGCGGAGCGTGTGATGGTGTTCGGCGGAGCCGGTTTGGCCGTGCTTGTGTTTTTTCTGGCTACGGTCATCGCAGGAAGACGCATTTACATTCACGGCTGGCAGAAAGGATGGACCGCGGCCGAACGCGCTGGTCTGACGCTGCAAAAACCAACTATTTTTCACAATAATCGGCAGGATACGTCTGTGGCGTCTGAGCAATGATTCACGATCTCGCTCGGACTCTGGAGGAGCATCAATGTCCACAAACTTGTTCAAATAAACATCTTCAGCGGGTTGTTGAGAGTTCTGATCAAACAAGCAACAATAAAACCAAAAAAAATCACATCGCTGTTGTATTTTTGATGAACAAGTTGTAGAAATGAACACAGTGATTATAATAAACAGAAATAAATATGGGAAATGCTATATTTCTGTGTGACTAATCTGCAATCCTAAAACAATTTAATTTATTACAATCGCTGTATGATTATTATTGTACAACTGCTGTGGTTTAAATCTCTAGTAAACTACAAATAAAGAAAAAAATCATTATCTGTTCGTTTTGTGATAAAACTGTTCTTGAAATGCTGTGGTTGTGAGACAGGAACCTCAAACATCTGTGTTTTTAGACGAATGAATAATATTCATGAAGCACATTTAAAACTCAGCTTACATAATAATTACACATAACAACAAACTATGAAATGAAGTAGTATTTCAGGTTCGTACAGTGAAAAATCTGATAAGATTGTTTTTAGTCTTAAAACACTGCTGTTATCTCCTGTCACGATTGCTTTCTGCTTCGTCTTACATAACTTCATAATTTTGAGTTTGATTAACTTAAACCGCTTAAAGCCTTTAATTAATTACAAAGCTGTTTAGTCTCTGATATCTGAATTCAAACTGACTGAGGAATGAACTTCTAATTGAATTTAAATGTATGGGTTTATAGTACTCATAAGTACTGGTATGGCAATCCGTTTTCTTGAATCAGAGGTAACTGAAGAAGGAAGCGGAAAGACTGGTTTGGTGTCTCTGCACTGAAGGCTGCAGATCAGATCTTCACAGACGGAAGACGATGGAGAAGATCGCCCTCTTTTGTCTTTTTTCCTACAGGGTTCTTCAGATCAGCTCCGGCGGTAAATCGATTCTACTTTACAATTTCACACCATCGATCTCTTTATTCTTAGACATGAAGGATGGGTTTGTGACGTTTCAGGAGGTGATGTGACTCTGTGGAGATTCAGTCTGAATGGAAACATCACTCTGAACTGCAGCGCAAACGACAGACGCAGAATCTCGTGGTATCACCAGAATCCTGGCTCTGGACGACTCACGCTACTGACGTCTCTCGGTTATGTGCGAACCCGTGAAAGAAGCCGCATGGTATTTACAAGAACGGGCTCCAACACGACCTCGCTACTCATCACTGGACTAACAGAGTCAGATGCAGGCCTTTATTTCTGTGGAAAATCAATGCATTCAGAAATGCTCTTCAACAAACCTATCAGACTAGTGATGGAGGGTTAGTTCTTCTGTTTCTCAGTTCATTCATCACTACTACAGTATGTTACAGTTACAGTTTTTTAATGCAGTGCCAAAGAAGAACCATTTTATTCCCACAAACAACCTTCTAGTGATCGCTAGCATTGTTTTCTTCTCGTGAAGAACATTGTAAAGTACCTCTGTGGATGTTCATGCTCCAGATGTGAATGATTCCTGACATCAAGCGTGTCGTTGTTAATAATAAAAACGAAACTCATTGTGTTTGAGTAAGTTGTCACATATTGTAAATATTTTCAGACGAGCCGACGGACGGAGAGGTCAAAGTTCATTCAGTCACAGAACCACCAGAAGAGGCTGAGATCGCAGGTGAGAGCGCAAAAATGATCGTCGCTCGTATTTTAATTTAATATAATTTAATTCATTTCAATTCAGGAAGTAAAATTATTTATTTATTCACTTACATTATTTTATTTCAGGAATACAGTGCATTAGTGCGTGTGTCCGAGGTTTAATGATGGATGTTAGAGAAATAGTTCTCCCAAAAAAAAACAACAATTATTTAATTATTCACTTTCATGTAGTTCCAAACCTGTATGAATTTCTTTGTTTTGCCGAGTACAGTGGTTTAATTGTTTTATCTGTTTCTGTGTCTCTGTGTATGTGTATGTATGTGTATGTGTGTACGCGTGTGTGTGTATGTGTGTGTGTGTGTGTATGTGTGTGTGTGTGTGTGTGTGTGTGTGTGTGTGTGTGTGTGTGTGTGTGTGTGTGTGTGTGTGTGTGTGTGTGTGTGTGTGTGTGTGTGTGTGTGTGTGTGTGTGTGTGTGTGTGTGTGTGTGTGTGTGTGTGTGTGTGTGTGTGTGTGTGTGTGTGTGTGTGTGTGTGTGTGTGTGTGTGTGTGTGTGTGTGTGTGTGTGTGTGTATGTGTGTGTGTGTGTGTGTGTGTGTGTGTGTGTGTATGTGTGTGTGTGTGTGTGTGTATGTGTGTGTGTGTGTGTGTGTGTGTGTGTGTGTGTGTGTGTGTGTGTGTGTGTGTGTGTGTGTGTGTGTGTGTGTGTGTGTGTGTGTGTGTGTGTGTGTGTGTGTGTGTGTGTGTGTGTGTGTGTGTGTGTGTGTGTGTGTGTGTGTGTGTGTGTGTGTGTGTGTGTGTGTGTGTGTGTGTGTGTGTGTGTGTGTGTGTGTGTGTGTGTGTGTGTGTGTGTGTGTGTGTGTGTGTGTGTGTGTGTGTGTGTATGTATGTGTATGTGTGTGTGTGTGTGTGTGTGTGTGTGTGTGTGTGTGTGTGTGTGTGTGTGTATGTGTGTGTGTGTGTGTGTGTATGTGTGTGTGTGTGTGTGTGTGTGTGTGTGTGTGTATGTGTGTGTGTGTGTGTGTGTGTGTGTGTGTGTGTGTGTATGTATGTGTATGTGTGTGTGTGTGTATGTGTGTGTGTGTGTGTGTGTGTGTGTGTGTGTGTGTGTGTGTGTGTGTGTGTGTGTGTGTATGTATGTGTATGTGTATGTGTATGTGTGTGTGTGTGTGTGTGTGTATGTGTATGTGTGTGTGTGTGTGTGTGTGTGTGTGTGTGTGTGTGTGTGTGTGTGTGTGTGTGTGTGTGTGTGTGTGTGTGTGTGTGTGTATGTGTGTGTGTGTGTGTCCACAGTCGCGGTGACTCTGACGGAGCGTGTGCTGATCTTCGTGGAGTTGGTCTGGCTGTGTTTGTGTTTTTTCTGGCTTCAGTCGTCGCAGGAGGAATCATTCACTGTTACGGTCAGCAGAAAGGATGGGCGCGCAGCCAGACGCGCTGGTCTGACTGATTAAAAACTGACTGATATATTACCCTAAACAACACTAAGTTTGCGTGCTGTAGTTTGACTTTATTACAGTAACCAGCACTGCTGTATGGCTCAGATCTCACTTAGACTTCTGTTCTGACAAAACTCTCGGGAAGCATTAAACTGGCTCTTTTATGCTACTTTAAAGGTTCATGATTTGGTTTAGAGAGTTCTCAACAATAGGTGTGCATGCACTGTCCTTGACTCTTTCTTGCATGATTATCAAACGATTCATTTGGAGATTCATCTTTCATTCTTTGTGCGAGATATATAACCCTGGAACATAAAACCAATCCTAAGTAGCAAAAAAAACGTTGCATGGGTCAAAAAGATCAAGCTGTGGTAAACATTTTTATAAATACCACGTCCCAAAATGGAGATTAAAATATATTGATTTAACTGACACACATGAGTGCATTTTGAAATGTTTTAAGGCTCATAAATTGTATAATAATAAGATTTTTAAACCTTAAGTGTCTAAAATGATTTTCTATTTTTAATTCACATTGACCGAAATTAATCTTTTCTAATATTTTTACAATGATTTTTACGTTTTATGTTACCATTGTTACCTTTATAAAGCCCTTTTTTCCTGAACTTGTACACTATCTTTTGAATCTAATTCCAATATTTAATCAGTGAATTATAATTTGGGCCAATGAAAAGCTGTGGCATTTATGTATTAATGCATTTACTGTACTATTTGCATATTAAACATAAAACGTTAAATAGCCTACTGATATTCGAAATGATTTTAAACATGAAAAAAGGAAAATGTGAAATTAAAACCACTAATAGCTTGCAGCAAATCACTGTTAATAAGTGAGTCACTGCGACTGAACCAAAACTATTTATTCCATAAAGTCCATTAATTAACTTTTTGTTTATTGAGCTGTTTTAAAACGATTAATATCACATTTGTAATCAAGCAAATTTTATTTGGAGAAAAATGGCACTATTTGTGTGAAACTGATTATATGATGTTGTATAAATGTATATACTAAGGGGCATTTTAACTGAATCTAGACCTCATGTGCATGTGGAGGGCTGCTTTGAATGTTTTTTGCTAAATACTTGATCATGTTATCGCAGGATATGCATCACACACCTCTGGCTCTTTCTTCTGAGAGTCAAAAACCTTGAAGAGCGCTTACTTTCACATACAGCCGCATTACAAAGCACATAAAATCTCAAATAAAATGTCTTCAGTGTTAAATGTGTTGTTGAGAGCGTTCTAATAAAATAAAGAGCGGCAAGAAATCACGTGTTTGTTGGATTTAGTTATGAGAACGTAGTGTGTTCACTTACGTCAGGTCTGTGCGGTTTCCGAACAAGAAAAAAAAATGGTTTCACATCAGTGTCGCGCAACGAGCGAATGATTTCCTGAATGACTGCAGTAACATCATGCAGCTAAATTTGCAAAACACAAAGAAGATATGATGTCATTAAGAGATTCATGTGGCAAGAATCAAACTAAAAAAAGCATTAGTAAATGCTATCATTGGAATCAATACATGCTTTACGATTATTTTTCATTGTTAGTTCATGTTGACTAATTATTATCAAAGCCTACTATATTAGCCTTTTCTACACTTACAAAATTGGATTATATATATATATAAATCTAATATAAAGTATTATTATATTTTTGACTTTATTATTCTACAATTTATGCTACATATACTTTTTAATATTACGCATTATTCTAGACGATATAACATAGCACCGCAACCGTGCATAAGAGCTTAAAGCATGTGATGTGCTTGTAGTTTCACAGACTTGGTTTAAAGATTATTAGGAATATGAGTATCGCTTTTACCTCAAATATCACTTTTAGTGTCTAAGCAGTTAAAAAAACTAATGTACAATGTAAAGAAGAAAATACTGAGCCAATTATAAGCATGAGCTTTACTGGATGGGAGGTAAATGCATTTGCGTGTTTATCTTTTTTAGGTTTAATCCACTTCTTTGGGCTCATCCAGCCTGAAATACAGGTTAAGTTGGATGTTAAGTTGCCAGTTGTTCATCAAGCATCATAACAAAACGATCATGTTGTGTCATACTCATGTTTTCATGTCTTATATTAAGTCTTGCTGCACTGTATCTCTGCCCTGTGTACGTGTCTTGTTCTCATTGGTTTATTGGGTCCATCCCAATCCAATGTCGAGGACTTTTAAAGGGTTAAAGAGTCGAGGTTAATTAGATAATTAAGTGACTAATGTTTGTGCATTAGAAATGAACACCTGCTGTTATCGAGAATTACAGAGAATCAGATGGAGATGTTTTTTGGTTAAATGTCGCCATAATTGAGATCAGTGTTTGCTTAAGTTGAAGATTGAACCGTCATGCATGCATTTATTTGAGTTTGTGTAAGATGTTGCACTACACTCACTGAGAGTATTTCTCTGAATACGTATAAGATGTGTGTGTTGTAGTTTGCGTCTGTTTAAGGTTTGAGAACATAGTTGGATTTCTCATTTTTAAATATCAATGGATTTTCATTTAAACCTGTGGTATAAGTGCGTAGTTGAGTTAAGTTAAGTTTGATTGATTAAGTTTATTTGACGAGCACCATCGCACTGTTAAAACCTCCTTGTCAAGAATAACACAATAAAGCTGGAGTAACTTATTTCCATCACAGTCCTTGCTTTAAAAGAGAGAAGAAGAACATATAGTCCTAAATCGGCTCAGTCCCATACAACAAAAGCTGAGAGTAAGCACTAAAATGAGTTCTTTTGGACGCTTTATTGAGCTTAAATGGTCAAATACACTTGAATAATTATTCATGTCTGTATTTGCAGAAACCAAAAAAAGAGAGAACTAAAGGCCAGAGAGATGTTTCATATTCGTTTAAGCAGACAGTCAAAAAACATCCTTGTTTATCAAAATATAAAATAGCAGTAAACGAGTACGTAAAAGACGCGGATCTGAGACTGAGAGACACTGGGAAAGACATTTTACATGTATTTCTATTACAGTCAGTGCTGGAGCCACTTTTTACGGTAAACCAACAAAAATATCGGCTTGAGTTTTCTGGTTCTCCGTTAGTAATTATGAGGTATTGCATACAGCCAACAGAGATTATGACTGTGTTGAACTTAATCAGATCATCGTTGAATATATTTTGCAATTCCATTATAACAAGGATTACAGACACACAACCAGACTGCTGAACAATTTCTTCCCACAAGCCATCCTCAATAACCACACCTGAATGGACTTTCCCTTCCATGTGCATTCTTGCACTTCATATTTATTGTTGTCTTGTATATTGTGTTCTTGCACTGATTTTGTCTTTGCACTAGTTTGCACACTGGGTTTTGCCCTCTACTTCCTTGCTGTTTGCACTAGTCTGCACACTTTGCACTGTATGTGGCTAAGACACTGTCTTAGCTCAGTATGTGAGGTTTTTTTTTGTGTGTGTGACTTCATGTAGCACCAGGTCCAGGAGAAACAGTGTCTCATTTCACTATTTACTGCACAGCTATATGTAGTTGAAATTACAATAAAAAGCCACTTGACTTGAGTTGATTAATGTCTTTCTGGTTCTCCTCAGATGATATTTCTGTGAAAACAGGTGAAAGGCTAAAACTGGATGTTAGTTTTAGTTCCCTTACCAAAAACTAGTATACTTCAAGTTTATTTTATAACTCAGTTCTAGAATATTTGGAAGTATACTTTATGTAGTAAGTAGTGCACTAGTAGTATACTCATCGAGGTACTATTTCAATACTCCTTGGGACTAAATCGGCCATCTTTCTACAATATAGATGTGTAATCAAGAGCAAGTTAGCTTCCGCTCTGTTTTTGTGTATTGATCCAGTCAGTGCCGCCGGCTAAAAACACAGCTAATGACGAGTAATGAAGTTGGTCTCAGGTTAATGTGCTGTGGGATGTGTTTCCCGTGCAGTGACTAATATCAAAACTGACCGATTTTCCAAAAGGCTTTGTAGAACAAACATGAGCATGTGACACACGTTTAAAAAACTTTCATCCTGTGGCAGCGTTTGTGAGCTACAAACCCTCATTTCTCGCACTTAAAGCACCTCCTACTGGCTGGGAATGAACTGGCATTTGTAATAAATCTGTCTGATTTACACAGGAAACATTTTTCTTGTTATATATATATATATATATATATATATATATATATATATATATATATATATATATATATATATATATATATATATATATAAAAATCAGTTCTTGTCAGAACCAGGACTTGAACATCGGTCTCTAGTGCCGTAATAAAATATTCTCCCACCGAAATGTTGGACCCAAAATCTTTTAAAAGAATATATTTTATTACCAGGGTAAAAATAACAGTCCAAACAGAAAAATACTCCAAAAGGCAAAATAAATTCTCTTAAGAGTAGACAAAAAATATCAGAAGCCCAGGGACAAAAATTCAAAGAAAAAGAGATGCTTCAAGAGAACTTACACATAAACCAAAAGGGCACCAGCAAGCAAAAATAACCAACCCTAAGTGGGAGGAATAGGCAGAGGGTATAGGAGACCCTGAGGGGCAAGATGACGTACTTGAGGTCTCCAGAGCCCAACGCAGGGGGGGCCACAATTCTGGCTGTCGGAATAATAGGGCAAGGGGCATCTTCTTGGGACACACAGATATAGAATCGAGTCAGTGTGTTTGGCTTAAGATTCTTCGAGCCTGGTCGGAAAGAGAGAATAAAATTTAACCGGTTGAAAAAAAGCGACCATCGTGCCTAGTGGGGATTTAGACGCTTGGCCTGCTGGATGTATTCCATGTTCTTATGGTCAGTCAGCACCTGAAAAAGGGTGTTTGACACCCCTCAAGCCAGTGCCTCCACTCCTCCAGAGCAATCTTAACAGCCAGCAGTTCCCGGTCCCCCACGTGGTAATTCCTCTCAGCAGGACTCAGCCGTTGGGACAAAAAGGCACACGGGTGGAGCCTGTCATCCTTCCCTCTCTGGGACAGAACAGCTCCAACGCCAACATCTGACGCATCTACTTCAACAATAAAGGGAAGTTCAGGGTCAGGATTAAATTTGGTGAGACTACCTCTAGTAAGGGCAGTGAGAGGGGCCACCACTGAGCTGATATTCCGTACAAACCTTCTATAAAAATTGGCAAACCCAATAAACCTTTGTACCTCCTTAACGGAGGTAGGGACTGGCCAGTCCAATACAGCACTCACTTTCTTGGGATCCACCTGAGTTGTAGTGTGGAACTCACATTTCTTTAACATAGAAGTGGTTCTCTAGCAGGCATCCCAAGACGCCTTTCTGACATGACTCACATGCTCTTGGACGGACCTTGAAAAAATGAAAATGTCATTGAGGTACACAAAAACAAGCTTGTTGGGCGTTTCCCTTTAATTCTGGACACTGTGAGCGATAATGGCCCTGCAACCCACAATAGAGGCAGAGATGTGAACTCATCCGGCCACTGCGCTCTAGGGAGGACAACCGGGCTCTGCCTACTTGCATGGGCTCAGGGGACTCCACGGGCACAGTCGCTGAGGTGACTGACGAAAGGATAGGGATGATGGCATGTTAGGTCTGGGCACTCGCCTTTGTCTCAGTTGATTATCCAACAGGATGACCTGATAAATAAGTCTCTCAAGGGAGTACACAGGAACTCGAGTAGCCAGCTCATCCTTGAGCTCCTCTGAGAGTCCGTTCTCAAAACAAACAATGAGAGCCTCATCATTCCACCTGCTGCCTGCGGCGAGGGTCCAATACAATACACTTCAAGATGGCGTCACGACCGCTCCGGCAAAACCTTTTGTTTTTCTGTTAATTATTAGTATTTTGGATAGTCTGCGCGGTTTTCTTTATACAAGATGGCTATCACTAAATATGATCGAGCCACTCTTATATCTATTGGTGTACAATGCACCCAACTTTCGCCGTTTTTAAACCCGGACCCATGTTGGCCGAGCGAGATCCTGACGAAGACAAAAGGACGTGACCCGCACCGGCGTCCACGAGGGAAACGAGCCGGCGTCAGGAACAGGTTGAGGGCACGCTCACACCGCGCTCCCCTACCTAGTGTCCTGTTAGCCAACGTCCAGTCTCTGGAAAACAAGCTCGACGACCTCAGGGCAAGGATCAAGTTCCAGAGAGACATTCGGGACTGCAACCTCCTCTGCTTCACCGAGACATGGCTGAACCCAGCGGTACCGGACCACGCCATACAACCGGCCGAGTTTTTCTCTGTTTACCGCATGGACAGAACAATGGAGTCGGGAAGACACGGGAGGTGGAGTGTGTCTGATGGTGAACAACCGCTGGTGCGACAGCGCGAGCGTTGCTCTCTCTCACGCTCCTGCACACCAAACCTGGAACTTCTGACCATCAAATGTCGCCCTTTCTATCTTCCACGGGAATTCAGCTCGGTCATAGTCAGCGCCGTTTACATTCCACCTCAAGCGGACACGGACACTGCAATATCGGATTTACACGATCACCTCACTACACACCAGTCACAGCACCGGGACGCCGCACTCATTGTGCTGGGGGATTTTAACAGTGCAAACCTCAAGCGCGCACTGCCGAACTTTCACCAGCACATCACCTGCCCCACCAGGGGCGAAAGGACACTGGATCACTGCTACACACCCTTCAGAGACAGCTACAAGGCAAAATCATGCCCACCGTTTGGTAAATCGGACCATGCCGCCATTTTCCTCGTACCTGTTTACAAACAGAGGCTGAAACAGGAAGCCCCGGTACAGAGGGAGGTGTCACGCTGGTCTGACCATTCGGTGGCCGCTCTGCAGGACGCTTTGGATGACGCAGACTGGGCCATGTTCAGGTGTAGCTCCGAGGACGTCAACGTGTTCACGGAAGCGGTGGTGGGATTCATCGGGAAACTAGCGGATGACACGGTAGAGAAAACCGTCATCAGGACGTTTCCCAACCAGAAGCCGTGGGTAGACAAAACTATCCGCGACTCTCTGAGATCCCGCTCCGCAGCCTATAATACGGGGATTGTCAACGGGGATATGACCGAATACAAGGCTGCGTCGTACAGCGTGCGCAGAGTGGTAAAGGAGGCAAAGAGGCGCTACGGGAGGAAACTAGAGTCACAGTTTCAACACAGTGACTCTAGGAGCCTTTGGCAGGGACTGAGAAACATCACGGACTATAAAACGCCAACCTCCAGAGTGGAGAGCGCGGATGCTTCTCTGGCAGACGAGCTAAACACCTTTTATGCTCGTTTCGAGGCTGCAGCTAATCACGCTAATCACGCTAGCACCGCTAGCGGCATGATCAACAGCACGCACGCCGAGAGAGCCGGAGAGGAGATCGCGTTCACCATTTCGGAGCACGACGTAAGGAGGGCATTCAGGAGAGTGAACACCAGGAAGGCAGCAGGACCTGACGGCATCACAGGTCGGGTTCTGAGAGCCTGTGCTGACCAGCTAGCACCGGTGTTCACTGAGATATTTAATCTCTCCCTGAAACAGTCTACAGTCCCCTCGTGTTTCAAAGAGTCCATCATTGTTCCTATGCCGAAGAAACCTCAACCATCTTACCTAAATGATTACCGCCCTGTAGCTCTGACGTCTGTAGTGATGAAGTGCTTCGAGAGACTCGTCAGAGACTTCATCACCTCATCACTACCGGACACACTGGACCCACTACAGTTTGCCTACCGCCAGAACCGGTCTACGGAGGATGCCATCACGCACCTCCTCCACACAACCACAAGCCACCTGGATTTTAGGAAAGGGAACTATGTGAAAATGCTGTTCATGGACTATAGTTCAGCGTTCAACACCATAGTTCCCTCCACGCTCACCTCGAAGTTGGAGGTCCTGGGACTCAGCCCATCCCTGCGTCACTGGATCACCAACTTCCTAACTGACAGACCACAAGCCGTACGGATGGGAAAACACACCTCATCCTCCCTCACTCTCAGCACTGGAGCCCCTCAGGGTTGTGTTCTGAGCCCCCTGCTGTACTCGCTGTACACACATGACTGTGTGGCCACTACAAACTCCACCACCATCATGGTGGGCCTGATCTCCAACAACGATGAGATGGCCTACCTTCAGGAGATCAACAACCTGGAGAGATGGTGTCAGGAGAACAATCTGCTCCTGAACGTCAGCAAAATAAAGGAGTTAATAGTGGACTTCAGCACGAAGCAGGTGCGCTCTTACCATCCCATCAAGATCGACGGGACCCCAGTGGAGAGAGTGGACAGTTTCCGGTACCTGGGTGTTCACATCACGCAGGACCTGTCTTGGTCCTGTCACATCAACACCCTGGTGAAGAAGGCCCGGCAGCGTCTATACCATCTGAGGTGCTTAAGGGACTTCAGACTCCTATCTCAGGTGCTCAGGAACTTTTACACCTGCACCATCGAGAGTGTCCTGACGGGAAACATCACCTCCTGGTTCAGGAACAGCACCATGCAGGACAGGCGAGTCCTTCAGAGGGTGGTGCGGTCAGCTGAGCTCCCTGTGCTGCAGCACATCTACAACAAGCGGTGCTGTACCAGGGCCAGGAAGATCGTGGAAGACCTCAGCCATCCCAACAATGGACTCTTTTCTCTGCTGCGTTCAGGAAATCGCTTTCGTTCCCTGAAGGCAAACACAGACAGAATGAGGAGGAGCTTCTTCCCGCAGGCCATTCAGAGTCTGAACCAGAGAACACCCAGCACCTAATTACCGGGATTCCCATGTTCACCCCTCTTTCCCCAGATACTCGCCACTTACACTGGACATTCGCACAGCCACTTTACATTTTACACTTTATATTTTATATTCTACACTTTACTTTATTTTCTATACTTTGCACACTTCTTTTTATACATATTTTTATACATTTTTTTATATTTTATATTTATATATATTTAAATTCTGTTTTCTATTTTGACTGTTTTCTATTTTGATGCTGGACGGTTGTAAAGAACATTTCACTGCATGTCATACCATGTATGTATGTGTATGTGACAAATAAAATTTGAATTTGAATTGAAGTTTACTATAGTAAAAACTAAAGTCTACTACAATATTTATTACAGTTTATCAGTTCACTGTATACATTGAAATAAATATGAAAAATACATAGAAAATTTCCTTCAAGTAAAACATACAAGGACAAATTTATGCAGTACAGGAAACCTTTTATTTATATTTAAAGAAAATGTGACACAATTTCTGTACATAAAACAGAAATACGTTAAGAATCATGATGTTTATAATTACATTTTTTTAATTTAATTTAATTTAGTTTTATTCATGAATCACAATGTGACCAACGTTTCGAGCTCGTTTAAAATAGCTAAGCAAGTAACAATCGAAAATGTTTTGATTATCTTTTGTTTATGTATAATATCTTATTAAAAAGTAATTTTTTTGTCACAGTGGCTCAGAACAGATGGGGGTGCTATTATATATACTGCATTCCCTGGAGAAAACCATATAGCGTGGAAAATAGTTTTTTAATTAAATGGAGGGTAAATTAGTGTGATATTTTATATGCACAGTTGCTTTTCCTGTTGTTTGTATATTTAAATGTGTAACATAATAAATAAGTTTACCTTAATTTTTTTAATGACAGATAGTGATTTAAAAAATGCAGTATAAGCTTCCTGCCCTTATTTACTGTTATTTAAATAGTGCTTCTGTGCAGTTTTAATTTTGAAGCAAGAAGTATCACCAAAAGGGTAACTAGGACAATCCACTATATATCAGGTGGAGGGGAAGCTGAAAAGAAAGCGCAATAATTAATGAATGCAGTAAATAAAAATGTTAAGCACAATGTTTAAAGGGGGCATAACACACCGATCTCATGTTAATCTTGAGTACCTATAGAGTAGTACTGCATCCTTCATATCTCCCAAAAGTGTTTAGTTTTATCATATTTACAAAGTAAAATATACAGCTTTAGCTCCTGGAGGCGTGGCGTGTGGGCGGAGCTAAAGAGTGACCACAGACATAACGCTGTTTCATTTACCATCTGCACTTCTGAATCACGACCGTGTCAAACTGGGCCTTGTGTATAAAACCTTTGTCAGCAAGCGCACTTAGAAGCTCTTTGCTGGTCCGGAGCAATAAAGTGCGTCCACCATTCACAAAACGCTGGGTCCTTTTAGAAAGCTCATCAAGGTTGTCTTTCTCTTACAACCAAAAAACACACCACTTTAGAGACATTCTTCCCTAGCGCTGCTGAATGAAGCAATCTCTCTCTCTTTGGGACATTAATACTCAGCCATATATCCAAATTATTACTTTGTCCATGCATAACTCTTTAACAGAGTAGACGTGCATGAAACGGCATGTTACCCCCCCTTTAAAGATTTAGTAAAGAGCTGAATGCCTTTTACTTACTATCTCGTCGCGATTCACCGTTTGTGTCGTTTATTTTCTTCTTTGATTCTGTAGAGGATATTGATATTGTTTAAGTCATGCTGTAACCATACCTGTTTAATTGATTTATAATAATACTTCTCTCACCTTTGATTGTCAGCATGATCAGGATTCCTCCTTCAGTGTCCAGAACCTCATATGTTCCAGCGTCAGTGGCTGTAAAGTTATTAATGATCAGGTTTCCATCTCTAAAGGTCACTCGATGACTCCTGACCCCACGACCTCTGATCCAGTCCTCCTTCTCCCCTGTGCCTCTTTTGGTCCAGTGCACGACTTTATAAGCGTTGGACAACAGAACGTCCAGCTTCAGCTCCTCACCTTTCTTCACAGAAATCTCACCTGAAGACATTATTCACTATCATAATGGTGTCAATCAGTCAAGACCAAATGTAATAATAGAGAATACTGACACAAATACTGAAAGTGCTAATGCTGATCATTTTTGACTTTACCATGAAAATGAAGTCGGTACACGCTGGTTTGTTCCTTCACTTCTGTCTGAGTATCGGTGTAAAAGACTTTCAAAATGTATTTCCCAGCATCACTCAGTCTCAGATCCGTGATAATCACGTCACATGATTTGTTCCTAAATACTCTTCCATTTTGACTCTCACTCTCACGTTCTTCATTCTGACAAAAAACGACGCTTTTTAACCTGCTTAACTCAACATAATAAATGTCTTTGGCCTCAATTTCACACGACAGAGTGGCGTTGCCTCCCTTTTTTCCTTTCACGGTTATAACGTTGGTTCCTGCAAATATATAATGTTAATACAATACAAAGTATGGCCACCTTATTCTCTCTAGTTATTCCAGTCAACTGGATAATAAAAATATAACACAAAACATATCAATGAAACAATTAAGAAGACAACAATTCCACATTTTAAAGTAATACAAAACTATATCAGATGTGTCAGTGTGGTTGTACCGCATTTTTTAACAAATACATTTCTCAACAGAGAAACAGTCAACTAGAAGAACTCTACCTGACAAAATCAAATATTGTTGCAATTAATAAGCTAGAACAACTGAATACTGACCGCTGTAATCGAAAAGGCCCAGCAGCAGCAGAAGATTAAAGCGTTTGAGCCTGAGAAGAAAACACAAGGGCTGTGACGTCACATAAACATCCCTAAGACATTGCTACAGGGATTCACTTTCATTTCATCTGAATACATTACATCTCAATGCACGTGTCATTACGAGGCGCAGGGTTTCATTTGGTTTTGTCTGTGTATGTTTTTTCACTCTCAAAGATTGTGTGCCCATCGACTGTCATTATATGACTGACAGACTGCAACGGTTTGAGTTAAAATCGTATCCTACTGAAGAAACAAAGTCACCTACATCTCACTTAAACATCGCATTTTCAAATTTGGGCAAACTATCCCACTAAAAATGGCCAGTAAGAAACATAAAAAAGAAATTAAAAATAAATAATAATAATTACTGATCACCAACACCTGCAATCATTCACCTGCCTCCTGATCTCGAGGTTACACCCGCTCTGCTGGTTACCTACCCGTCTGCCTGCCTATTTATTCGATCCTTATTGGAACTGAGACTTTACTTTTGCTTTCTGTTTTGTCTGGTTAAGAATATTCCTGTGTTGTTTCTACGGCGATTCGCCCCATCCTCTGTTGCTTTATTAAAAGATTCCTTCTGATAAATTTATCCAGTGTCTGCCTCCAACTATATATATATATAAAAAGGTACAAATGCTGAGACTGGGGTGGCACCCTTTCAAAAAGTAATAGAGGGTAAATAAGGCTAATATGTGTACACTCCACTGGCAGCTTCTGTACCTTTTTTCCCAAGATTGTAAATTATTCTTGTATAATTGTCACAATGATCACACAAACAAAAAGTCCCAATATGCAAACTATAGGTTCAGTAACAATCTAACAATTATAATAAAACCCCGCTAATTAAAACCAGCGTCAAAATAATTGTCATATCACTGATTATTCTGTGTTAAGAATTTCCTTGGTATCACTAGCAGGTTTAGTTTATATATACGAGTATATATTATATACAGCAACACAAAAACAGAGGCTGGAGTTATATTTTAATAAGTAAATTCTATGAAATAGTAAAAAAAGAACTTACATGATCAAAATGAAGTGTTGTGGGTGTCTTTATAAGTCCCAGATGTTACATTTCAGTGAAAACAAAACTAAAAGAATGGCCCAGACACAGGTGAGTTTGGTGCCTCCCACTAATGGAGAGGAAATACTGCTTATTATTATCATTATCAAAGAAGGTTTGGAATAATAATTTCACCTATTAAGGAGGGAAAAAGCTAGCACTATGTGAAAAAGTGATTGCTCCATAAATCTAATAATTATGAAGAATTAACCATTATGTAAATGTATAGCTTTTCAGTTGCTCTTAGGCATTTGTGAAAATATTTCAACCTGTCCTGCAATTAATACGCTCGTATAAGTTTGTAAGGGTCCCCTTTTCCTGAAGAACGGATTCGGTCTTTTCCTTGCGTTTCTTTAAAAATCACTCATATTTATGAATCGTTTGCTTTTCCAATTTTAATTCTGACCCTTCACATCATTTTATCTGACTCAGTCTTTCGTGATTTTAGTTATATTATATTTAAATGTAACTGCTGATCCCTCTAGTTGTGATTACATTTGGATCATTAATTAACTATAATATTTCCTAGTTTCGACTTATCGTTCGTTAGGAGTCTGGGTCGCTTAGAGACCTTGTTTGGCCAGAACAGACTCACGACACATCTGGTCTAGTCCAGGTCTTAGTCAGAGACTACCCCGTAGATCGCTTACCTTAATGCAGCCATCTCCTCGATAGACTCAAAAAGAGTCATTTTTTATGGGTTCCCTAAGTAATTGCATGCTAAGCCAGTTTGGTGGCCAGAAGTCAAGATCTCAGAAACGTGGCCCCGGCTCCTTCCATCGATCGTTGATCTGACTCACCCTAGCACGCCAACAATGAGGAAAACCTCAGAAGTCACTAACCTACTAGAAAAGTTATTTCAGACAATATTATAAGTTAACCAAGATTGACATAGTAAATTGATTGTGTACTAACAGGAAGTGTGTTAGAGGAGGTGAACTGGAACAGCAAAGACGTGAAAAGAGAGAAATCAACAATGTGGATTGAAAACAAAATCGTCAAGTAAATTATTGCAATACATTTGTTTAGTTTGATTTTGCTGTGTTGCTTTGGACTCTTTAGGTGGGAATTTCTTTTTGCATACTCTCAAAGAAGTAAGGCAGAGAGTCGGTAACACAAAGGCAGTCAGAGTTCAAGGGAGATCCAAAAGGCAGTGGTCATAAAACAGGCAAAGGGTCTATCCAATCAGGCAAACACAACAGAAAAGCAGGTCCTTGACTCGGTAATCGGGTAAACAGGCAGCTTCTTTTTAAGAAGAGATTCTTGGTAAAGCAGGAGTTTGTTTTTATTTTGTTGCTGTGGTCATCTGCAAGAAGTCTTCAAGAAATCTCCAAGAAAAATCAAACTAAAACCCAGCACAATGAACTTTCTAGGTTTCAAGGGGAGGAGAACATATAGAGGTGGAGACCATTAAAACAGAAGTATGCAAATACCGTAAGGAACTTTCCAGATCTGTGATCTACTTAGTATCCAAGCGTCATTTAAGTGTCATTTAAATGCATAGGTGCTATAGAGACCCTGAAACAAAAGGCAGAGTTGTACCTTTTGATTAGAATTCAAACTAATCAACTTGGGAAAAACTTGTGAAAACCTGCCAGATGTTCAGTAACTGAAAGTGTCAGGGCTTGACTTCCTGCGCTTATATTGTAAATTACAATATACTTTCAGATTGAAAACTGTGTTTAACCTTTTATAAATTTGTAATACAACACAGGTTATTAGAACAATGAGACAGAACACTTGATGAGGCTGTAGAACTCGCAATACTTTGCATTGAGAACATGGAGGACCTCTGGTTATAAGGCCCTCAAACAGGAAATGGTCATAGAAGCACAGCTAGTACTCTCGAGCGACGGCTCCCTCTTCTGGCTTGACGTTACATTATCTTACAGTCCTCTGTTTGACTTGCACTGAAACAGATATAACACAATAAACTAGCGGAAATGACGCAGAGGTTTGTGTGTGGTTTCCAGTCACACTTCATATATATTTAACTTCCTTAACTGTAACGGTAGTGTACAGTTGTCTTCGTGACGATGGCATTAAGACTGTTTGTCTTATTTATTCTTCTTATGAACAACACAGGTAGAGATAATCCAATTTATTTATTATGATAAATATTCTTCTGATGAGAATTAATGAACTGAAAGTTATTAGATTATCTCTTAAATGAACTTTAAATTCATCGTGTTTATGATGACATGGTGACTGATTTATTTTATTTAAATATTATTAAAACTTGGTTTTAAATTAAAATCACACACGATATGACAACAGAAACAACACAGGCAACAAACAAGATTTATTACACCGGTTTATAGCGTTGGGTTCGAGATCATTTTGCGAGGTTGGATTTAGTTGGGCTCTTGACTCTTGTTTGATTACTGGAGCTGAATTAAAGCAGCTAGACAAGCCAGAAGAAACAGTGATCATGTGATGCTTGTGTTTTATCAACTATAGCTTCTTTCCTTCAGGGTGTGGAGTTTTGAGAATATTCATAAGCTTTTCAACAGCCTCTTTGAACAAATTACATATAAAAAAAAGCCAATGATGCATTGTGGCATGAATAAATTAGTTGATCTGTCATTGTTGTTGAGATTCTTTCTTTATTGAAAAAAACAACAACTATTATCTGTAGGCGCTGTATGACACAAAATTATCATTAACTGATTTAAAATAAATAAATTCAGCTCAATCCTTTATTTTCTGGTGACTGTATGATGACTGTCTATGAAAACAGCTACTATTTTTCCTACAAATGTTGTCTCTCCTCAGGGCTCTGTGCTGAGATCTCTGTGTTTGTGAAGACGGGAGCTCTTGTTCAGCTGGATGTACAGACACAAGAACCAGAGTTTTTAATTTTATTCTGGAGTAATGAAAAATTAGAGAATATAATTACATATGTAAAAGAAACTAAAAGTGTAAGACCTAATGATATCTACAAGGACAGAGTGGATTTCAATAAAACAAGCTTTTCTCTGACACTGAAGAACATGCAGAAGAAGGACAGTGGACTCTACAAAGCAAGAACCAGTGGACAATCAGAAATAAGTCTTGTTATATACAGAGTGACTGTTATAGGTGAGTGTGACGTGTACTGCTTAGTCTATGATGTAAATATAAGACTAAATGTTAATTATATTCAGTTATAGTTTATTTGAAAACAATATAAAATCAAGTTTTTAAATTATTTGTATTTAATGTTATTTTTTCTTTAATATCAAAACCTGCTGCACATATTTGACACATGTTAACAATAATAATTCTGTCCATTTGAGGACGTCTGAACAAAATATTGTGATTAAATCATGTTTGGTCTTGGTTTACCTACGTTTTCTTTGTGACATTGACTCTGTGTTTCAGATGAAGTTGAAGATCCGGTCCTGACCGTAAACTCAAGCTGGTCCAGTCCTCAGCCCTGTAGCTTTACATGTAACGGAAGTAACAGTTTTTTCAGCTCCGTCTTTAATGGTAGCAGCTGTTCCCCAGAGGAAGTGACATCAGCTGATAATCACACCCTAAAACTGAGCTGCAGCGAGGACTCCATCACGTGTAACTATAGCAACCCCGTGAGCTCCAAGACTGTAGTAAAGAAGGTTAATGAACTCTGCGCTCCTAAGCAATTCTGTATCCGCTCTGAGCTATAAATAGACTCACAGATGAAGAAATATAAAAACAATGACTTCATCTTAAATATTGTATGATATGCCAGGTTTCATTTTAAATGGAAAACACTGGACTGAATTTTCTGTCCAAAATGAGGAACTAACTGGGGTTTAAATAAGCAGCTGAATTGAGACATGATCAAACTCCAATGTTGTATCTGTGTCTGCAACTCTTCAATAAAATTGTTGATTATTGCTAAGTATTATTGGCCATCCTTATTCCCAAGAAGAATTCCATGACATTTTGGCGCTGTGAGCAGAGTTGCAGAGGGGATTCAATTTAGATCGGGAGGGACGGAGACTTTGAGTCTCGGGGGGAAGCCTGTCTCCTGAACGCTCCAGGTATTGTTACATTGGGCACTGAACTGCATAGACAGGTACCAATCGTTTAAAATAGAGGTAAGCAAAGTCTTACTTGCTGTATTTCTGATTGTTTTAGCACTTTGAGGAGTTCTTGAGATTACAGACAGAACAACCATAAACAAACGTTTGGTTTCTGATTGGGAATAGAGTGAAGTTTGTACACATTTTATGTATTTCTGTTTATACATTTAATAGTGAAACTAAAAGCATGTGAGAAGAGAAAACCTGGGCTAATTTTTTTACTTTTTAGTTTTCAGTGTGCTTCAAATTACCAGCCAGGGCAAGGATAAGACTTCACAAAGAGTTCTGGCTGGTTGCAGCTTAAATAGCAGTCTTAACAAGGTACACCTGGGCAGGTAATTAGAGCTGGAAGGAGGCATGATGGGAAATGTAGTTCCCGGGATTAATACTTTAGATATGGCCACCGGAGGAGCCACAGAGGCGCGTGGTTCATGACACTAAGGATCCAGAGCGGCGTTGCATTTCCTGTGTTGATTTTTTTGATTAAAAGGAAGCCTTAAAACCCCAAGCCCGAAATGGCGCGCTTTTAAAAGATTTAATTAGTGGCGATGAAACCACTGCAACAGTGCCCAAGCCCGAAACATGGGGTTTGAAACTGGAAAATTTGATGGTCAGGGAACCGCTATATGAAAAACTGTGGATGTTTTTAGTTTCATTTTATAACAAGCGATGTATAATACTGCTGTATTTTACAGTGTTTGGATTGAACACTGAATCTGCATTGCTGTGTATATGTTGATAAATCTTTTTGTATTTTGTATGTCATATGTAATTGACATCAAATGCACTATTCATAGAGAGCCTCTTTCTATAGAAGCAGTTGCAGAAAACTGTTTGTATTATTCTTTCTTTAACTAAAAACAACTGTTTGCAGGAAATGTGACAGTAACAGAAGGAAAGAGAAAATTTAAATCAGTCAGCACATCTGCCTGATTGTTATCAATTGCTGATATAGTATGGTTAGAGTTCCTGTGCATTGTGATTGTAACAGTTTTCAGTTCAAGTGTGTGAGAACGTATTACAGACAGGGAATTACTTTAGTGACAAAAGTTGAGTTAAAGTCATATCATATTGCTCACAAGTGAAACATTGAGTACCTCAAGGCTTAGTGCTAGGACTGTTACTTTTCACACTATAAATGATACCTTTGGGAGATATTATCAGGACACATGGTGTTAGCTTTGTTAGCTAAAGTCTTATTAATTACATATAAAGCCCTGAATAGTTTATATCCTCAATACTTGAGCAAGCTCTTATCACATTATAGTTCCGCCCGTCCGCTGCGTTCTCAAAACTCTGGCCATTTGATAATACCTAGAATATCAAAATCAACTGCGGGCACCAGATCCTTTTCCTATCTAGCACCTACACTCTGAAAAGATCTCCTAACTCTGTTCAGGAGGCAGACACACTCTGCCAGTTTAAATCTAGATTAAAGCCACATCTTTTTAACTTAGCCTACACATAACAAAGTGATACACTTTTATTATTTAAATCCATTAAATGATTGCTAGGCTGCATTAATTAGATCAGATGGAACTGGAAACACTCCTCATAAAACACAATGTACTTGTGATATTGTAAAAAGAATGGCATCTACGCTAATATTAGTTCTGTTTTTTTTTCTTATTCTGTTTCTCAATTTGTATCCAGTTTAGATGGTGGCATCCAGAGATTATGTTCATCAGAGACCAGAACACCTAGATGAGCCCATGGACAGATCACCAGATCCTGATGCACACACACACACACACACACACACACACACACACAAAATAAGTCATTTACACTATCTGACACATCTGCGTTTGAAAATTTTACAGGAAGTTAAGTGCTGGGCGTCCGGTCAGAGGAGAACTGGCCCCAACTGAGACTCAGTTGACTGAGGTTTCTCCCAAGTTTTTTTTTCTCCATTCTGTATGGATGGGGTTTTGGTTTCTTGCCGCTGTCGCCTCTGGCTTGCCTGGTTGGGGACACTTAACTTCTAGTGATTTAATGTCGAATTGATTACAGAGACCGTCTCTGCATTTAATAACAAGTGCAAGTATACAGTTCTTCACTGGGCACAATTCATTACCAGAGAGAAGCATTTAGAGATTGTGTTCGTTTCTGTGGGACCATTTCAGGTTTTTAGTACTCATCCTACGCACATTTTATGTAGATGTGACGTCCACAAGTGTTACATTTGTGTGGTGTTAGAAATAGCATTTAATATTTATGTATTATATAAATATATGTTTTTTTAATACCTTGGAATGTATTTTATTTCAGGTGCTTATAATGTGTCTTTATTCTAAGTTTTATGTGATGCTCACTAGGGCCTGCAGGGGGTGCGTCGTGTAGTGCTTCTAAAGGAATCGTGGACTCAAACATAACTGCGTTGAACTCTGAGCACTCGACATGCTGTTGCCCTGTCTCATGATTATTGTCCTGTATTTCAGGTTGGTAATGTGAAAACATCACAAAAATATGATGAAACAAAAGATGGACATTAACTAACTATGCTGGCCAGGTAGTTGGTTATGTGAAATAAAGTTTATCACTGTTTCAGCCGAGTTTTAAAATACTCTTTCTTCACGACCAAATGTAATTCCTTTATTTTATATCTGATTTGATATTTGTTTTAATATTACATTTATGTATTTCTTTTGTGGCCACATGAGCTTTGGTGTAAAGACATGCATACACCACTAGACACCACCGTTTAGTGGCCAACTGAGGGAACCTGGACTAAAGAGAAAAATGAGAAACCGGTTGAAGGTATATAAAGCCAGTGATACTAGCAAACATAGGGAACAACAAAGGAGAATAAATTGAAAGGAATGGAAGCATGGGTAAAAGCTAGGGAGTTGTGAAGCACACAGGCTGAGAAAACGATGACAGAGAGACAAAGGCTGAAAGCTGAAAAGAAGCAAACAATGAAACAGAGAAAACTGGAGAGTAGGGAGGAAGGAGGTGCCTACTCACACACCACAACCACCCTAGATGAACCTCCATCTGCATACGAGCACTGCCCCTCCCCTGTACTCATGGTATCCATGGTACATATCCTACAATATCGTGATAGCTTACATTAAAAGGCAGGATAGAATTAGATGAGGACTTCAAGAAGCCACAGCTATTGAGAGACCGATTAGCAGATCAGAGCCATTGGAGATTGTAATAGAGTGAAATAGGAAGTGAACAGCCTAGAGAGAGAGAGAGAGAGATCCAGAGCAGCTGAAATTAAATCACACAATGATACTAAAGTAAAGGATATAGAAAAACGTAGACAAGAAGTAGAAAAACTGACAGTGGAATTTTAAGCAGCAGAGGAAAGAGGAAGAAGCAGTAGGGTACACAGAAAAGAGGGAACCGAGAGAGAGGAGGAATTAGGAAGAGAATTACGGAGGAAATACTCACAACAGTCAGCTGATGATTTAGACAAGCTGCGTCCTGAAGGACTTGATGCTATGAAACGTTATAGGGAACACAATGTAAAACATGACACAGGAATACTAAAAGTACTTCTGACCAAATGCTTAAGCATGAGAGAGGCTGAGGAGGTATGGTTTGATGCAGGATTGAGCCAAGCTGTGGGAATGCCTGACTTTTATGGGCAAAGCTTCGATCAAAATCGAGGAGTAGTCTGGAACTCTTTAAGGGCCTTATACACAATGAAATTTGATGAGGAAAAACTGACTCCTGCGCCACTAGGGGAACAGGACTGTATAGGCTGGATACGGCAGCATGCCGATATATGGAGGCAACAGGGGGGTGAAGACCCCACCACAAGTCCATGATGCATAGAAACTCAACTGTTCAGAAATGGGCTCCTAAATGCACTGTCAGCTCCAGTTAAAACAAAGGTACTCGACACTACCGGACTGAGTCAGAAAGCTCTAAAAAGACACTCTAAAAGACACAAACAGAGCGGGAATGCTCTAAAGAAACAGGCAGATAAGGTCCAGAAAAGGCCAATGCAGGTGACTCTGGAGGAGAAGAAAAAGCAGGGTTCATGAATTCATGAATCAGGCTGTACCACAAGAGAGCAACCAGGCAGCAAGCAATTTTGGGGAACCAAATCAGGTAATAGGTAGCCTAACATCCCAACCTGGACCTGTCCCTTAAATAATTCAAGTTAACATACCATATCCCACCACTAGGAGAGAGGGAGGACAGAACCATCGGAACTTTAGAGGTAGGCAGAGAGGAAATAAAGAGAGAGGCAAGGTGAATTTAATTCAGGGAGAAAGGGGACCTTTCCCGAAATTCCAAGGTAATGTTGAAGGTTTAGGGAGCACTGCATAATAAAATATCGTCCAGAGGGACCTGACCCAGAATATGAGTGCAGATTTAAGATAGAATCAGTGCAGGTGATGGCTGAGGTGATAGTGGTTGGTGAAGCAGAGTAGTAGTCAGGATTATATAAGCCAAATTGAAATTTTTCGAGGTACCAGAGGGAACCTCTGACCAGTAATTGAGGGAATGCTAAAGGCTGGAGTGAGCAAATCTACTTGCAACATGCCCTTTTGCCTGTAGGAAAACCTAATGGCAAGCGGAGACGAGTACATGACTTGAGAGCAGTTAATGAGACCCTCAAACCAATTGAGGCAGTAGTGCTGAATCTGTATGTTATTTTAAATAACACAGAAACATAGAAAAAGTGGTTCAGCACAAGTGATTTGATTTTAGCATTTTTCTCCATTCCATTGATTGAAAAGAGAAAGGATCTGTTTATGTTTCCTTTTGTACAGCATGAAAGGGCCGTTTGTGCTTTTGGTAATGGATTTTGTTGATATGATCACACCAGTGAAAGGAAAAAGGTACATGCTTGTGATAGTGGACAGGTTTTCAAGGTGGGTTGAAACCTTCCCAGTGGGGAAACAGAATACTGAGGCGGTGGCTCAGACTCTTGCAAGGGAAATTTTTCCTAGGTTTGGACTTTCTAAAATAGTTCAAACACATAACGGTCCAGGATTTTGGGCCAATGTTCTTAAGCCGGCGCTGCTGAATTTGGAATTAAATCAGAAATCGGGGTCAGTGTACAGACCACAAGCTCAAGGGATTATTGACTGTCAAAATAGGGTTTTAAAATCAAAAATTGCAAAAATCTTATTTTTGCAAAGGATTTTGAAAAAAGTCATACACTGTTTAAGCCTACTTTTAAACACTGAGGTTGGTTGAGACTGTTGGTTTCAGATAGTAACTTCATCAGTGGGTGAAAAGCACAAACAATTCTACAACATATTAAATTTGTTCTTAAATAAGCATTTTAAAAGAATTAGTTTTAACTACATTAAGTTATACGTTCTATAAGATTTGCTTTGCTTGTTTCTAAACCGGTGTAAAATCTTTTATTTGTTGCCTGTGTTGTTTCTGTTGTCATATCATGCGTGATTTTAATTTAAAAACAATCCAACATTTTATATACTGTATATTGTATGAACAATGCTTTCAGAGCAATTTGTTGTAGTGATGTATCCTGTAACTACATGGAGTAAAGGAGGCACAAGTTGACTTAAATACAGAACTGTTGTGTATTTGCTCAGTAATTACATACAAAAATTGCACTTGTTTTAATTGAATTTAATTGATAAATAACCAGTATAAAATTATAAATCTTTATAAATCTCTCCCAAATATAAGATTAATGTTTAGGCCATACGCACCACATATTAGAATAGGTCACCCCTTAATTTAAAAATACTTACAACATAATTTTTTTGTAATTTTACAGGTTGTGTTCCCCATCATATTAATACCTTAAACCTACGTGTACACTATAAGTATAGAAATGTTCACAAATAAAATACTAGTAACATTTTTTAACTGAAATGACTTTAAAAAGACTTGTTTTGCTCTGAACATTGTGTGCATTTGGGGATGGCGCTACGGGAGGAAACTTGAGTCACAGTTTCAACACAGTGACTCTAGGATCCTTTGGCAGGGACTGAGAAACATCACAGACTATAAAACGCCAACCTCCAGAGTGGAGAGCGCGGATGCTTCTCTGGCAGACGAGCTAAACACCTTTTATGCTCGTTTCGAGGCTGCAGCTAATCACGCTAATCACGCTAGCGCCGCTAGCGGCATGATGAACAGCACGCATGCCGAGAGAGCCGGAGAGGAAATCGCGTTCACCAATTTCGGAGCACGACATAAGGAGGGCATTCAGGAGAGTGAACACCAAGAAGGCAGCAGGACCTGACGGCATCACAGGTCGGGTTCTGAGAGCCTGTGCTGACCAGCTAGCACCGGTGTTCACTGAGATATTTAATCTCTCCCTGAAACAGTCTATAGTCCCCTCATGTTTCAAAGAGTCCATCATTGTTCCTGTGCCGAAGAAACCTCAACCATCTTGCCTAAATGATTACCGCCCTGTAGCTCTGACGTCTGTAGTGATGAAGTGCTTCGAGAGACTACCGGACACACTGGACCCACTTCAGTTTGCTTACCGCCAAAACCGGTCTACGGAGGATGCCATCACACACCTCCTCCACACAACCACAAGCCACCTGGATTTTAGGAAAGGGAACTATGTGAAAATGCTGTTCGTGGACTATAGTTCAGTGTTCAACACCATAGTTCCCTCCACGCTCACCTCGAAGTTGGAGGTCCTGGGACTCAGCCCATCCCTGCGTCACTGGATCACCAACTTCCTGACCGACAGACCACAAGCCGTACGGATGGGAAAACACACCTCATCCTCCCTCACTCTCAGCACTGGAGCCCCTCAGGGTTGTGTTCTGAGCCCCCTGCTGTACTCGCTGTACACACATGACTGTGTGGCCACTACAAACTCCACCACCATCATTAAATTTGCTGACGACACTGTCGTGGTGGGCCTGATCTCCAACAACAATGAGATCGCCTACCTTCAGGAGATCAACAACCTGGAGAGATGGTGTCAGGAGAACAATCTGCTCCTGAACGTCAGCAAAACAAAGGAGTTAATAGTGGACTTCAGCACGAAGCAGGTGCGCTCTTACCATCCCATCAAGATCGACGGGACCCCAGTGGAGAGAGTGGACAGTTTCCGGTACCTGGGTGTTCACATCACGCAGGACCTGTCTTGGTCCTGTCACATCAACACCCTGGTGAAGAAGGCCCGGCAGCGTCTATACCATCTGAGGCGCTTAAGGGACTTCAGACTCCCATCTCAGGTGCTCAGGAACTTTTACACCTGCACCATCGAGAGTGTCCTGACGGGAAACATCACCTCCTGGTTTGGAAACAGCACCATGCAGGACAGGCGAGCTCTTCAGAAGGTGGTGCGGTCAGCTGAGCTCCCTGTGCTGCAGCACATCTACAACAAGCGGTGCTGTACCAGAGCCAGGAAGATCGTGGAAGACCTCAGCCATCCCAACAATGGACTCTTTTCTCTGCTGCGTTCAGGAAAGCGCTTTCGTTCCCTGAAGGCAAACACAGAGAGAATGAGGAGGAGCTTCTTCCCGCAGGCCATTCGGAGTCTGAACCAGAGAACACCCAGCACCTAATCACCGGGATTCCCATGTTCACCCCTCTTCCCCAGATACTCGCCACTTACATTTGGACAATTGCACTAGCCACTTTGCACTGGACATTCGCACAGCCACTTTTACATTTTACACTTTATATTTTATATTCTACACTTTATTTTTAAACTTTGCACACTTTTTATACATATTTTTATACATATTTTTTATATTTTATATTTATATATATTTAAATTCTGTTTTCTATTTTGATGCTGGACGGTTGTAAAAAAACATTTCACTGCATGTCGTACCATGTATGTATGTGTATGTGACAAATACAATTTGAATTTGATGTTAACCAGTAGAGTGTGTTTGAGAATTGATTGTGTACTAACAGGAAGTGAGTAAGTGTGAGACGAGGTGAAGGGGAACATAGCGAAGATGTGAAGAGAGAAATCATCATGAAAACAACATTTTCAAGTAAATTATTGCAATAAATTAGTTTAGTTTGATTTTGCTGTGTTGCTCTGGACTCGTGGGAATTTCTTTTTGCATACTCCCAAAGAAGTAATATATTTTATGTTACAGTCCTCTTTTGACTTAAAAAAACACAGAAACCTAGAGGAAATGACGCAGAGGTTTGTATGTGGTTTCCAGGCACACTTCATATATATTTAACTCCCTTAACTGTGACAGAAAACGGTTGAGGACAGTTTTGTTCGTGACGATGGCATTAAGGCTGTTTGTGTCTTTTATTCTTCTTATGAACAACACAGGTAGAGATAATCCAATTTATTTATTATGATAAATATTCTTCTGATGAGAATTAATGAACTGAAAGTTATTAGATTATCTCTTAAATTAACTTTAAATTCATCATGTTTATGATGACATGGTGACTAATTTATTTTATTTAAATATTATTAAAACTTGACTTTAAATTAAAATCACACACGATTTGACAACAGAAACAACACAGGCAACAAACAAGATTTATTACACCGGTTTATAGCGTTGGGTTCGAGATCATTTGTCAGGGTTTGATTTAGTTGGGCTCTTGACTCTAAACGCTGAGGATTTCACTTTGTTTTTCACAAAAAGGGATAAGTATAAGCTTATTGAAGGTATAAGCAAACGGTCTAATTATTAATTACAAGCAAAATAAATTAAATAAGATAAGATAAATAAAATAAGATTTTTAGGTTTTTAAAAAGGTTCAACAGGAAATCATTCAACAGGCATTTAATCAGGGGTTAAAGTAGTGTTTGTTTTACGGGGGACACTGTTTCAGGCGTTCAGGGATGTGTTTCAGGGATGCTCATGTGTATGCAAAGACTAAAAATGTTTTTAGCAATTTGCAAACTTAAAATATCACAATCGAGAGTCTTCTGCCATGAACAAAGGCTGATCGGAATCCTAGATGCTAGCAGTGTGCGAAGCTACATCTGTGCCGGATTGAATAATCAAATCTAAAACTTTTCAAGAGTTGAAACAATTAGTTTGAAATGAATAACCTACCATATGAGCAGAGTAGGGCAATGTCTTTGGTAACGGCTCAAACCGTAAAATTAATGCAAAAACGTCATCAAGAGATGTATAAACGATTAAATCTGGGTTAAATGTGTGAACAAAAGCTGCAGAGGGGTGCAAAGCATTACTGTAATTAAATTACTTATTCACTGAAAAATAAGGAAGCGATTACTGTTACTTTTTAGGTACTTTAATTACACTTACTTATAAAGTACATGCTGTACATCCATACTGTACATCCCTCTGTGTGCCTGAGGAAAACTGCATCTGAGTCTGTGACAAGTGCCAGTGTTTTCATAAAAACTGTACTCAAGACCAGACTGAGTATGAGTCCTAGTACCCCAGCTCTACCAGTTTAGAGAGAAGCAAAGCAACTCCTATGTAGCTTATAGTTAAATAGCTCATAACTTATAAGTTAAACTAAATTCTTTTGAAAAGCTTGTTTAAGAACAGATTTAAGATTTTGATTCATTTGTTTGTTGTCACTGATGAAGTTAAACTAATAATTTGTACTTTTATAGGTTATTACCCCTTTGTTGCCCAAACTTCCCATTAGACCCAGGTGACAAAGAGTAAATGTTCTAGTCATGAACATATGATTTCACCAGAAGAGGAACCAAGTCATTCTTTCAAGCCACAAACAAAGTCTCAAAATAACCCTATGAAACTACAGCATGCAAGGAATTGCTTCTCTAATAATCACAGTCGGTGAATTTTAAATATACGTAACATATATAAATATTTCAACTCCAGTACTATTTAGACACGTAGACATCAAGAAGCAGAAGATGAATCTCAACAATGGCGACAATCAACAAAACATACTGCAATGTTCATACTTGCTTCATACTGCAATGCATGCTGGGATTGAATGATAAATGTCTAAACGCCGAAAAAAGACTTCCCCCAATCCATATTAAAACATAATTTTTTCTTTAACAGTCAAAAAACTCATAGTTAGAAAATAGTTTAAAAACTGAAGAGATAGACATAAGCATAAGCTAATCTGCTGGTCCTGCACTGCCTGTGTAACGTTAAATCTTACAAATATCAAATGTGAGAAACTATTAATTGATTATTCTACAATTAACTACTATTGTAAGGTTCATTAAACGAAACACTGTAAGTTCCTAAACTGTTCTTCGTGATGACTTTGAATGTCTCCGACAGCTCCTGCAGTCTCATTTAGCAACTTGTTAGCAACCATCTTTTTAAAGAAACATAACAGTTTTTAAAAAAATTATGAGTAGTGTGATATTTGTTGTAAATTAAATGTATCTTGAGCTTGTGTAAACCTTATTTTGGAGTTTGAACCAAAATCGTATAAAAAAACCCCACTGACTCTGAAATAAAGGTACCAGAAGAGTTAAAATGCTACCTCACTTTCAGGTTTTTATAGTTCCACTCTATTTGTCATTGTTTCCGGGTCCAAATGCTCCAAGCTCTCCCTCAGAAAACAACAAAAAGTTCTAATATGCATTCACAATGTGATAAAATACTACCAAAAAATAAAAATTCTAATTGTTAACTCCAATACTGAAACCCCACATAGCCATACAATGAAAATAGAAATAAAAATAAGTGGACATAAAAATGATTTGTGTTCGGGACGCTGTTAGCATGGAGACTGAAGTAGTTAGCTTAAATATTTCATATCCAAATAAACAGGGCTCATAAACGGCTGCTGAGATATTTTCAATAGAAACGAGTTGAAGGCAATACATTCTAAAATAATGGTTTGTTTAAAAAAACTTCTCCTTTAGTTTGTAGTATTTTAACTCACGTGTGAAAGGGTTAATGTTACCATTAGTTGGAAATCAGACTTGATTTTAGCCTTAAAGTGTTCCATCTCAAAATAAAAATGTGGTCATTAATGGTCATTTTCGCTTTGATTTGTACAAACAGAGTATCTTTCCAAACTTTGAGTTTTTACTGAAAGAATCAACTTATATCTGTAGGTGCTGTATGCCACAAAGATCATTAACTGATTTAAAATAAATAAATTTAGTTCAATCCTTTAGTTTCTGGTGACTGTATGATGACTGTCTATGAAAACAGCTACTATTTTTTCCTACAAATGTTGTCTCTCCTCAGGGCTCTGTGCTGAGATCTCTGTGTTTGTGAAGACGGGAGCTTTTGTTCAGCTGGATGTACAGACACAAGAAGCAGAGTTTTTAATTTTATTCTGGAGTAATGAAAAATCACAGAATATAATTACATATTTAAAAGAAACTAAAAGTGTAAGACCTAATGATATCTACAAGGACAGAGTGGTTTTCAATGAAACAAGCTTTTCTCTGACACTGAAGAACATGCAGAAGAAGGACAGTGGACTCTACAAAGCAAGAACCAGTGGACAATCAGAAAATATTCTTGTTATATACAGAGTGACTGTTTTAGGTGAGAGTGACGTGTACTGCTTAGTCTATGATGTAAATATAAGACTAAATATATTATATATAGTTTATTTGAAAACAATATAAAATCAAGCTTTTTAAATTATTTATATTTAATGTTATTTTTTCTTTAATATCAAAACCTGCTGCACATATTTGACATATGTTAACAATAATAATTCTGTCCATTTGAGGACGTCTGAACAAAATAGTATGATTAAATCATGTTTGGTCTTGGTTTACCTAAGTTTTCTTTGTGACATTGACTCTGTGTTTCAGATGAAGTTGAAGATCCGGTCCTGACCGTAAACTCAAGCTGGTCCAGTCCTCAGCCCTGTAGCTTTACATGTAACGGAAGTAACAGTTTTTTCAGCTCCGTCTTTAATGGTAGCAGCTGTTCCCCAGAGGAAGTGACATCAGCTGATAATCACACCCTAAAACTGAGCTGCAGCGAGGACTCCATCACGTGTAACTATAGCAACCCCGTGAGCTCCAAGACTGTAGTAAAGAAGGTTTATGAACTCTGCGCTGCTGAGCAAGGTACGTTCTGTATCCACACTGTAAACCGACTCAAAGATGAAGAAATATAAAAACAATGACTTCATCTTAAATATTGTATGGTGTGCCAAACACTGGACTGAAATTTCCGTTAATATAATACTCAGTCTCTGAAAACTTTAAGATGTATGTTCTTCTTTTTAATGTCTATAACCAGGAAAATATGAAGAAGCATCAGCATTTACACACTGGAGCATTGCTTCTGTTTGTCTACCCATACTGGCATTGGTGGCAGTGATCAGCTTTATTTTTTTTAATTATATTTACAAAAGAAAGAAAGGTACAGAGCATTAATCATCCAGTTATCTTAAGACACATCATAAAGAATTTCAATAACACCATTAGCACATTCATATTGTTAGCTACTGAACAGACCTATTGAAAAAATGAGAAAACCCCACAGAAAAACACCTTTTACCAGAGGTTTGACTTCCATAGGTTATTCAGAGCACATGAGTGTTAAGACCTTCCTTTCCCTAGTTGGTTATTTTATAGATAGCTGAGCTAGTTTCCTTTTTAAGTTCTTTAAATGTAAATTTAAAGATTTTTTTTTTTTTAAATTTAAAGATTTTTAGGTTATTTTTGTAAATAGGGCTGTTTGTTTTAGGTTTTTCACCATTGTATTTAGATTTTTGATGTTGCAATTTAATGTCAAATAGTCCTGTAGTGTGGCCTTGCGTAGAAATACAAATACTCTATGTAAACCCCCAATTAACATGATATATTAAGTACATGCACAGTAGTTACAGAATTGCTATTTGAGGTGAATACTAACCACATGGCCTGCCAACTTTCTATTCACTTTAATTTTTGCACAATTCTGTTTTTAAACCCTTATGGCGCACTTGGTTGCTTCCATTAGCAGAGCATTAACCATATTATGAAAGCCAAGGACTGACAAACCTCTACAAGCTCTGTAGAGCAAAATATTTGTATTTTATATTTGTTCTGTCTATATACTGTAAATAGTCTTGAAAACTGATGTTCTGTTTTAAACACTGTAGGCGCCCAGGGGCCTGAACAAACAGTTTATGCACACCCTTTTGACGTAAGTGATATACCACTATTCTTCATTAACCAGACTGTAATTGTCATTTCACCATCTGTTATCTTTTAAAACAAGTATGCAATGTTTTATATTCTTTATCTTGGTTGTAAAATCCTACACAAAGCTGTCACTTGAGGTACCCTTTCAAAAGATACTAATATTTACTTATAGATACTAATATATACCTTAATGGTACTTATATACACCCATTAGGGGTAAATAAAGTACAACGGTGTACATTTTGATTTAAGACACTTAATTTATTGTGTCTGCATTAATTTATTAATTTGTATTGGTAATTTACTATTGCACGGGCACAAGTGATCACTTCTTTTTATTTAGTATTTCCTAAGTTGAATTATTTATTATGAAAAAAGGGGTGAGGGGTCGAAACGCACTGCATTGGTTAAAATGTTTTATGTGTTCAATGCCTCATGACTTAGTCACAAATGAGTCTAAAACAGACTTTTAGACTGGACTGTGTTTGCAGGAGAACGTCAAGCCACAAAATCCACTGGAGATGTTGGAGAAATCAGAGAAACCTTCTACAGTGTATGATACTGTGAGAGATGCTGGACAGACTGACGATACCAACCACATCACAGCCAACGATGACCCTATGAATCAGGTGAAGATTAAATAATGACTCCAATCTCACTTAGCAACAATTTATTGAAAATTAAATGACTGTTAATATGGATTAAATATCTTAATTTGGAATAAAAGTGAATGACATTCATATGATAAACCAGTTTGCAGCCTGTAGTTTGAATTATTTGTTGGAAATAGTTTTAAATGAAATGAATTTTTCAGAGTGCATCACTCCCAGATGAGAAGGGACCACATTCATCTATCACTGTCTACTCTACCATTCAAAAGCATTCAACCCCTCCCCAAACTCAAACTGATCTCACCATTTATTCTGCAGTCAAAAAACTGCCTGCTGGATATGAATCACATCCACAATCAGAATAAAATTGGACTTTGAACAAAGCTAAACTTTTACAGGAATTTAAAGCGATAAAGGACTTTATGTCTTCGGGAAGACAGTGTTAATCTCAGTGTAAATAAGGACCATATTTATCATGTGCAACGTACAGAGTAGAGTTTAGAGCAGGGTGTCAAACTCAATTCCTGGAGGGCCGGAGCCCTGCAGAGTTTACATTCAACCCTGCTAAAACACATATACTATGTATGTGTGAAGTGCTTGATTAGCTGGATCAGGTGTGTTTGATTAGGGTTGAATCTAAACTCTGCAGGGCTCCGGCCCGCCAGGAACTGAGTTTGACACCCCTGGTTTAGAGTTTCTGTAGAATTGTGTTGGAAATTACTCACTGATTTTGCAAGCAACACCTAAAAAACACTTCCTGAAAAGTATTTGTCAGTCTTTAGGTTTTTTTTAAGCTTTCACAGAGGTGTTCATTGCTCATTCGCTCTGAAAGGAGGAGCACGATCAGTCAAGTGACGGTTGACCATTATTGAAGACAACTGATGTTGACAAGCAGAGTCACGAAAGAAACAAATAAATAAAATCAAACATGTTTTAATCATTACAGTGAATAATGTTTTCTCTTTAGTTGGGCTCTTTAACATCAGATTTTGTTTAGCTGCTGTAACTGGATTTTAAGAAGAGCAGAAGTCATGTATTAACATAATCATTGTTTGAAATGAATCTTTGAGTCTACTTTCTATACATTTTGGATTTTTTCTAGACACACAATCAGTGTAGGAATCGCAAAAGCAGTGACAAAACTATATTCAAAATTAAAGTTTCAAAGACAATTTATTCATTCCACAACGCATGATGGGAGCCATGGATGAGCCATGCATGAAAGAAAAAGAAAAATGTATATTTTATACATAAAAATAGAGTGGCGCACTGCTCACTTATAACACTATCTCAGAAAAAAAACTCAGCAGCTCCGTCTCCTGTGGTTTTTCAGTTTAATGTGTTTATTTCCCCTCATCAGGCGGTGAGAGTGCTACAATCACACTACTTCTTGATGTCTGTGTGTCGAAATTAAAGTTTTTTTTTTTTTTTTTAAATAACAAGCTTTAGAAACATCTGTCCTTATATTATTCACATGTATAATGTAAACAGTAAAGAAAGCATAACTAAGGTTTGTGAGGCTGTTATAACAGACAAACAAAATGTAATGGTCAAGAGCCCAAATGAAACACTGAACACCATAACAATGATTTAAAAATGTGATTTGATTTTCTTATATTATACTCTATTTTAAACATTCACAATTTTTTCTTCATTGATCATTTTTATTTTATAACAGGGATTTTATAAATTCAAATTATATAAAGCAAAAAGTGGAAGTAAAGTCCTAAAAAGTCAGTGAGTGCTGATCTGCTGCTATCTGGTGGTTACAGTGATATAGATCTCACACTAGGCTGATTTTTTTATCAAATAACTATTAGTCAAATAACTTCTGTTTTAGCTTTTCAAATTAAAGACTAGTTAGTTTAATTGGTCTTAAACAATTAATAAATAATGTTAATTATAATAAAAAATACTAGATATTGCTTATTTTTCATGCAAGACTTGGCTGCAGTGCTTTCTTGTGCCACGTTCAATTATTGTAGCCTTTTTTAGTTTGCATTTGAATGTTTCTCTCATGCACCAGAAATGTCTTAAAAGATGTGTAAAGCGGTGCATCAGTGCAACTCATAAACAAGTTTTTGCATTCTTTCTTCTTATGAAGAAGAGAGTTATGTTTGGAGTTCTAGTGATGTTTTTACCATATAATCTACCCCTAATTTTTATACTATGCATAATTACGACATCAAACAGCAAAGCACAATAAACCACAGCTTTAAGAAAACGCTTCAATGCTGTTAGAAATGAAAGACGATGGAGAAGGTCGTGCTCTTTTGTGTTTTTTGCACTTTGTTCAGATCACTTCTAGCAGTTAATATATCTTTACTTTAGAATACTAATCCAAAAATAGTAGTAACACCTGAATAACTAGAATACTGATCCTGATAATTAGTAACTCCCTCAGAAATATTAGATAATACTTGAGTCATTACTAGTGGGTTACCATGACCTTCACTTTAGAATTAATTATACATTAAGTATATGTAACGGGCTCCTGGTGCTATACAATCATTGGAGTTTAAAGCTATTCAGTAGTTCAAGTTCTTGGACCAAAAAACATGAGCCAGCGTTGCAGCAAGACAAGGGAAAAAACCACAGATGAAAGTTGATGTTATCAAAATATAAGAGGTTTCCTTATTTGTATTTGACTGTATGAAATAAAACAAATAAAATGTCAACAATACAATTGGGTTGTTGTTTTCTTTGAATGGAAAAACTTATTGTCACGACCCGAGACATGAACTCAGGTCTCTGGTGAGGTGGTCAAGTGAATTACCAATTAGCCACAAGGGAGTAGTGTTGAACCCAAATGAAACACTTTAGGCAGAGTTCCAAGCAATATAGATTTAATAAAAAATCTTTGCACAAAAAAAAAAAAAAAACAATTCCAACAAAAGTTCTTCCCGGACTGAGGTATAGTTCATATTCAAATTCAAATTCAAATTTTATTTGTCACATACACATACATACATGGTACGACATGCAGTGAAATGTTCTTTACAACCGTCCAGCATCAAAATAGAAAACAAAATTTAAATGTATATATAAATATAAAATATAAAAAAATATGTATAAAAAAAGAAGTGTGCAAAGTAGAATATATAAAATAAAATAAAGTATAGAGTATAAATATAAAGTATAAGATATAAAGTGTAAAGTGTAAAGTGGCTGTGCAAATGTCCAGTGCAAAGTGACTAGTGCAATTGTCCAAATGTAAGTGGCGAGTATCTGGGGAAGAGGGGTAAACATGGGAATCCCGGTGATTAGGTACTGGGTGTTCTCTGGTTCAGACTCCGAATGGCCTGCGGGAAGAAGCTCCTCCTCATTCTCTCTGTGTTTACCTTCAGGGAACGAAAGCGCTTTCCTGAACGCAGCAGAGAAAAGAGTCCATTGTTGGGATGGCTGAGGTCTTCCACGATCTTCCTGGCCCTGGTACAGCACCGCTTGTTGTAGATGTGCTGCAGCACAGGGAGCTCAGTGCGGATGGTGCACTCAGCTGACCGCACAACCCTCTGAAGAGCTCGCCTGTCCTGCATGGTGCTGTTCCCGAACCAGGAGGTGATGTTTCCCGTCAGGACACTCTCGATGGTGCAGGTGTAAAAGTTCCTGAGCACCTGAGATGGGAGTCTGAAGTCCCTTAAGCGCCTCAGATGGTATAGACGCTGCCGGGCCTTCTTCACCAGGGTGTTGATGTGACAGGACCAAGACAGGTCCTGCGTGATGTGAACACCCAGGTACCGAAAACTGTCCACTCTCTCCACTGGGGTCCCGTCGATCATGATGGGATGGTAAGAGCGCACCTGCTTCGTGCTGAAGTCCACTATTAACTCCTTTGTTTTGCTGACGTTCAGGAGCAGATTGTTCTTCTGACACCATCTCTACAGGTTGTTGATCTCCTGAAGGTAGGCCATCTCATCGTTGTTGGAGATCAGGCCCACCACGACAGTGTCGTCAGCAAATTTAATGATGGTGGTGGAGTTTGTAGTGGCCACACAGTCATGTGTGTACAGCGAGTACAGCAGGGGGCTCAGAACACAACCCTGAGGGGCTCCAGTGCTGAGCACTGTTGAACGCTGAACTATAGTCCACAAACAGCATTTTCACATAGTTCCCTTTCCTAAAATCCAAGTGGCTTGTGGTTGTGTGGAGGAGGTGTGTGATGGCATCCTCCGTAGACCGGTTTTGGTGGTAGGCAAACTGTAATGGGTCCAGTGTGTCTGGTAGTGATGCGGTGATGAAGTCTCTGACGAGTCTCTCGAAGCACTTCATCACTACAGACGTCAGAGCTACAGGGCAGTAGTCATTAAGGCAAGATGGTTGAGGTTTCTTCGGCACAGGAACAATGATGGACTGTTTGAAACACGAGGGGACTGTAGACTGTTTCAGGGAGAGATTAAATATCTCAGTGAACACCGGTGCTAGCTGGTCACCACAGGCTCTCAGAACCCGACCTGTGATGCCGTCAAGTCCTGCTGCCTTCCTGGTGTTCACTCTCCTGAATGCCCTCCTTACGTTGTGCTCCGAAATGGTGAACGCAATTTCCTCTCCGGCTCTCTCGGCATGCATGCTGTTCATCAGGCCGCTAGCGGCGCTAGCGTGATTAGCGTGATTAGCTGCAGCCTCGAAACGAGCATAGAAGTTATTTAGCTCGCCTGCCAGAGAAGCATCCGCGCTCTCCACTCTGGAGGTTGGCGTTTTATAGTCCGTGATGTTTCTCAGTCCCTGTCAAAGGCTCCTAGAGTCACTGTGTTGAAACTGTGACTCTAGTTTCCTCCCGTAGCGCCTCTTTGCCTCCTTTACCGCTCTGCGCACACTGTACGACGCAGCCTTGTATTCAGACACGGTGACTATCCCCGTGTTATAGGCTGCAGAGCGGGATCTCAGAGAGTTGCGGATAGTTTTGTCTACCCACGGCTTCTGGTTGGGAAACGTCCTGATGACGGTTTTCTCTACTGTGTCATCCGCTAGTTTCCCGATGAATCCCACCACCACTTCCGTGAACACGTTGACGTCTTCGGAGCTACACCTGAACGTGGCCCATTCTGCGTCATCCAAAGCGTCCTGCAGAGTGGCCACCGAATGGTCAGACCAGCGTGACACCTCTCTCTGTACCGGGGCTTCCTGTTTTAGCCTCTGTTTGTAAACAGGTACGAGGAAAATGGCGGCATGGTCCGATTTACCAAATGGTGGGCATGATTTTGCCTTGTAGCTGTATCTGAAGGGTGTGTAGCAGTGATCCAGTGTCCTTTCGCCCCTGGTGGGGCAGGTGATGTGCTGGTGAAAGTTCAGCAGTGCGCGCTTGAGGTTTGCACTGTTAAAATCCCCCAGCACAATGAGTGCGGCGTCCCGATGCTGTGTCTGGTGTGTTGTGAGGTGGTCGTGTAAGTCCCATATTGCAGTGTCCGTGTCCGCTTGAGGTGGAATATAAACGGCGCTGACTATGACCGAGCTGAATTCCCGTGGAAGATAGAAAGGGCGACATTTGATGGTCAGAAGTTCCAGGTTTGGTGTGCAGGAGCGTGAGAGAGGAACAACGCTCGCGCTGTCGCACCAGCAGGTTGTTCACCATCAGACACACTCCACCTCCCCGTGTCTTCCCCGACTCCATTGTTCTGTCCATGCGGTAAACAGAGAAAAACTCGGCCGGTTGTATGGCGTGGTCCGGTACCGCTGGGTTCAGCCATGTCTCGGTGAAGCAGAGGAGGTTGCAGGCCCGAATGTCTCTCTGGAACTTGATCCTTGCCCTGAGGTCATCGAGCTTGTTTTCCAGAGACGTTGGCTAACAGGACACTAGGTAGGGGAGCACGGTGTGAGCGTGCCCTCAACCTGTTCATGGCGCCGGCTCGTTTCCCTCGTGGACGCCGGTGCGGGTCGCGTCCTTTTGTCTTCGACAGGATCTCGCTCGGCCAACATGGGTCCGGGTTTAAAAACGGCGAAAGTTGGGTGCATTGTACACCAATAGATATAAGAGTGGCTCGGTCGTATGTATTAATAGCCATCTTATATAAAGAAAACTGCGCAGACTATCCAAAATACTAACAATTAAAAGAAAAACAAAAAGTTTTGCAGGAGCGGTCGTGACGGCAGCTGAACTCAACGGCGCCATCATGATGGTTAACAACGCAAACAATAGAAAGGAGTACTTGGAAAAATAAAAACTACACGGGGGGAGAAAACAAAACCAGTAAACTGCACAAAGAAAAAAATACCCAAACAACTTACTAGAGACATAGCTTGAGGGACTAGGAAACACAAGGCAGAAACTCATAGTAACGACTCAATAACCGAGTGAAGAACAAAGGAGAACATCACAACTTAAATACCCAATGGTAAACAAGACACAGGTGAACTAGATATCACTAAACTAGGACACATGAGGAAGAACTAAGGCAGGGGGGAACATAGGGGTCCCCTGGCCCGTAACCTTCCCAGTCCACCAGATACTGCAAAGAGTTCTGGACCCTACGGGAATCCTGTATCCGGCGGAACATATAGGCCGGCTGGCCATTGATGATCCTGGGAGGAGGAGGGGGTCTGCGTCTGGGGCAAAAGGGAGAAGACAAGACAGGTTTTAAAAAGAGACATGAAACGTAGGGTTAATTCTGAGGGAATGAGGGAGAAACAAACGTTAAGAAACCGGGTTAACTTTCCTTGCTATGCGGAACGAGCCAATGTATTTCTGGGTCAGCTTCTTGAACTCTACACACGAGAGGCAGGTTTTTTGTAGCTAACCAAACTCTTTGACTAGCTCAGAAGTTAGGGGCCATCCGCCGGCGATGATTAGCCTGGGTCTGGTATATCTGGGAAGTCCGAGGAGCATATGCTGGGAACAGTGCTGGACAAAGTGCTGGGCTGAGGCAACACCAACCTGCACCTCTTCCTCAAGAAACAATGGAGGGGTATACCCAAACTGCCATTCAAAGGGGGAGAGTCCAGTGGCTGAGGACTGGAGGGTGTTGTGGGCATATTCAGCCCAAATGATGTAGGTGGCCCAAGATGTGGGATTACTGGCCGCCATGCACCGCAGGGTGGTCTCCAGATCTTGATTAATCCGTTCAGTCTGGTCGTTAGACTCTGGATGGAACCCAGATGATAGGCTAACTGTGGCCCCAATAAGCTTGCAGAAGGCCCCCCAGAACCGAGACGAGAACTGGGGACCACGATCAGAGACAATGTCCAGGGAATTCCAAATACCCAGAAGTCTCTTTGGCGAAGGAAGCTTGGGCAGAGAAATGAACCGGGCAGTCTTAGAGAACCGTTCCACTACCACTAGAATGACCCAGAGATGGTGGTCGGTGACGAAGTCTAGAAATAGGTGTGACCATGGTCTACGGGGGAACAGGTAAAGGGTGGAGCAGTGCCTGTGGTCGCTGATGTGTGGACTTTCCCTGGCAGCACACGTGGCAGGCCTCCACATAGCCCTTTACATCCTCCTTGATGGACAGCCACCAAAAGCGTTGTTGAAGGAATTCAAGTGTGCAAGCACTTCCTGAATGACATGTCAAGGAAGTTTCATGACCCCACTGCAAGACCTGGGCTCGGGTAGGATGAGGAACATATAGGCGCGTCCAGCGGGACCACCACCTGGATCGGGCTCATGGGCAAGGGCCTCTCGTACCACTCTTTCCAGTTCAGATTGGAGGGGTGCGATAATCCTAGACCTCGGAATAACTGATGTCAAAGGTCTCTCTTGTTTTTGGGGAGAGTAGGCTTGAAACAGGGCGTCTGGTTTGACATTCTTGGTGCCGGGTCTGTAAGATAAGAGAAACTAGAATCGATTAAAAAACAGGGACCATCAAGCTTGTAGGGGGTTCAATCGCTTGGCCTGCTGGAGGCATTCCAGGTTCTTGTGGTCCGTGAGGACCTGGAAAGGGTGCGGTGCCCCTCAAGCCAGTGGCGCCACTCCTCCAAGGCAAGTTTAACTGCCAGCAGCTCTCGATCCCCCACGTGGTAGTTGCGCTCGGCATCTGACAGGCGGTGAGACATGAAGGCGCACGGGTGTAATTTGCCATCCTCACCCTTTTGTGACAGGATGGCCCCTACCCCCACCTCTGAGGCGTCCACCTCCACCACAAAAGGTCTTTCGGGGTCAGGGACCAAAAGAATGGGAGCAGACATGAAGCAGCACTTGAGTTTCTCGAATGCCCTCGCTGCCTCTGGACCCCAGTGAATCTTGGTCCTTTTTCCCTTTGGAAAGCGCCGTCAAGGGGGCCACCACAGTGCTGAAATTCTTAATGAACTTCCTATAGAATGATAGATTCCTATAGATGAACCCAAGAAATTGAGTCTGTGTAACATGAAATTCACATTTTTCGGGTTTAATGTAGAGATGATTGTCAAGAAGCCTCTGAAATACCCTGCCAACATGCTCCTTGCGCTCCTCCAAAGACCTTGAGAAAATGAGAATATCATCTAGGTATACGAAAACAAATTGATTGAGTAGATCCCGAAGAACATCATTAATTAGTGCTTGGAAAATTGCAGGGGCGTTGGTGAGCCCGAACGGCATTACCAGATATTCATAGTGGCCCGTGGGGGTGTTGAAGGTTACATTCGTCCCCTTGCCAGATCCGCACGAAATGGTAAGCATTGCGGAGGTCCAGTTTAGTAAAAATAGAAGCCCCTTGAAGGAGCTCCAAGGCAGTGGCCATTAGGGGAAGGGGGTATTGATTCAGAACCGTGATCTTGTTGAGGCCCCGGTAATCGATACAAGGCCTAAGACCCCCGTCTTTCTTTTCTACAAAGAAGAAGCCCGCCCCAGCCGGGGAAGTGGAAGTACCGATGATGCCAGCTGCCAAAGACTCCTTAATGTAGTTATCCATAGCTGAGCGCTCGGGGGAAGACAAGGAGAAGATCCGACCCCTGGGAGGACAGGAACCAGGGAGTAGATCAATGGCACAGTCGTAAGTGTGGTGAGGTGGTAAGGAGGTAGCCCGGGACTTGCTGAACACTGCTTTGAGATATTCTGGGAAGTTCTGGATGAAGAAAAGGTAACAGGCCTGCCCAGAGGTACTTGGGACAGGGACTCCTTGCGGCGAGCTCCACTCCGTTCTCGCAGGCAATTGTCCAGGCGGATGGCCATTGCTATGAGGGACTCTAGATCATCAGCTGGCTCTCGGGTCGCTAATTCATCTTAAAGAGGTTCGGACAACCCTCCCTGAAAGCAGACCCTCAGTGTCTCATCATTCCATCTGCTCCTGGCTGCTATGGTCCGAAACTCAATGGCAAAATCTGCTGTGCTACGGGAACCCTTATGGAGAGTGAGCAGCTGTTTGGAAGCCCCCCGCCCACTGATTGGATTATCAAACACTCGATTGAACTCCTCTACAAATGCGGTGCAGGACTCACAACAGAGATCCTGAGATAGCCATACTGCGGAGGCCCAGGAGAGTGCCTTGTCTGAAAGCAGGGTGATAATGTAGGCAATCTGTGGGAAAGCTTGAGGGTTGGAGCGCGAAGGTGAGGAAGCAGTGGGTGAGAAAACCCTGGCAGGAACTAGGATCTCCAGAGAAGGGCTTGGGAGGGGGTAATCGGAGCTCTGCTACAGGAGAAGGCCTGACACCACTAGGAGGAGATACAGAGGAAGATGAAAGGCATGGAAGACGTTCAAAGAGCTGGTGAATTGAACTCATAACATCAGCCAGGAGTTGAGAGTTGTTCTTGTCTGCTGAGAACAGCTTCATGGCGCTGTGTGTGAGGGATGTGTGGGGTCCTGTACTATATTGTGGGCTTTGCGGATGCAGCGTGTGGTGAAGATGTCCGTGATAGAGGGCAGAGAGACGCCAATGATCTTTTCAGCTGTCCTCACTATCCTTTGGAAGGTCTTGCTATCCGATACCCAACCAGGCAGTGTATGCAGCTGCACAGGACACTCTCAATGGTCCCCCTATAGAACATAGTCAGGATGGGTGGAGGGAGATGAGCTTTCCTCAGCCTCCTCAAGAAGTAGAGGCGCTGCTGGGCTTTCTTGGAGATGGAGCTGGTGTTGAGTGACCAGGTGAAGTTATCCGCCAGACCCGTCGATGGACAGCAGAGAATGGCCGCTCTTTGCTCGCTTGAAGTCAACAATCATCTCCTTTGTCTTGTTGATGTTCAGAAATACACCAAGGCTCTACACCAAGTTGTGAGCTGCTGCACCTCATCTCTGTATGCTGACTCATCGTTCTTGCTGATGAGACCCACCACGGTGGTGTCATCAGCAAACTTGATTATATGATTGTAGCTGTGCATCGCTGCACAGTCATGAGTCAGCAAAGTGAACAGCAGTGAACTGAGCACACAGCCCTGAGGAGCTCCAGTGTTCAGTGTGGTGGTGCTGGAGATGCTGTTCCCGATCCAGACTGACTGAGGTCTGCCTGTCAGAAAGTCCAGGATCCAGTTGCAGAGAGAGGTGTTCAGGCCCAGCAGGCTTAGCTTCTCTATAAGTTGCTGAGGGATGATGGTGTTAAATGCTGAGCTGAAGTCAATGAACAGCATTCGGACGTAGTTTCCCTTTGAGTCCAGATGTGAGAGGGCGAGATGGAGGGTTGTGGTGATAGCATCGTCCATAGAGCGGTTTGGACGATACGCAAACTGTAATCGGTCAAGTGAAGGTGGTAGTTGAGACTTGATGTGTCTCATGACAAGCCTCTCGAAGCATTTCATCACAATTGGTGTGAGTGCGACGGGACGATAGTTATTGAGGCACGAAACCACAGACTTCTTAGGCACCGGGACAATTGTTGTTGTTTTGAGGCACGTTGGAATGACAGAAGTACTGCAGAAAGGTTGTTTTACACGGATTTCAGATGCAGTTTCTCAGCTCCCTCTACTTTATGGAAATACAATAAAAAACTTCCTCCTAATAACAGCATTTAAGTTAATTCTTACTGTTCCTTTTCTCGTATCCATTCTAAAAATCACAAAATGAGATGAAACACTTCTCTGTCCGCCATTACGTGAAAACATCCCTTCCTTCTCCCGAACTACCTTGATTGACGCAATCTGCTGTGGGCGGGGCTATGTCCCGTTTTTCTCATTTACATATGAGAATGCAATTTAGATTTCTTAAGTGAGAAAATTCTAATTGTTTTTCCATTATAGTGATATCTAAAATTATAAAATAGAATATATAAAATAAATAAATATAAATATAAAATATTATCTTATTATCTTTGGTACTCTGGGCTTCATATAATTCATATTAATTATAAACATGTATACTGTAATTCTTAGTAGCTTTTAGGGAGGTATGAAAAAAAATCATAGTTACTGATTAGCTGATAGTGAACTACCACATTCGACTATTACTAACTAATTCAATCAGAGTTTCTTGTTAGTTAGCAGTAGTTACTAATATTGCGTCACTCACCATCAGACTAGAGATGGAGGGTGAGTACGGCTGACCTTTCAGTTTTCTCAGATTTTCATGCTGTTTTTAATGCTGAGCATGATTTATGTGTTCATGACACTCAGCGCCAGGAAAGAACGGGTTTTGTTTGATTGCCTTGTAGTGAACAGTTCTTTAAAAGCATTGCTTTAGTTTGAAGAATTCATTTTACAATTCTATTTTCCACTGGAAGGATTTGGTGGCTGCTGGTCTGTTTGTGCTCCAGATATGAATAATCTCTGACAGTTTCAGTCTTTGTTTATTTCTTTAAAGTCTGTTTTCTATTGTGTGGTATTGTTTTGCGTTGATAATTCCGTAAGTAACAATATTTGTTATCATTGTAGATGTGTTTTAGAGTGTGTTATAACGTAATTCAGTTTATTCTACCTCACATTGTGTTATTACGATTGCGTCATTATAAATGCAATAGCGGTAATTCTTAGGCATTTGACACATCATTCGATTGTTTGCAATCAAAGAGTATAATTTACTTGTATAAAGTATCGTTTGTTGGGTACTGATGTAAATATTGATTCAGTCCCTGATGGGCATTACATGGAGCACCCGAGAGTGTAATTTGACACCGCAAACAGCAGCAGCAGCTCCGGTCTGTTTAATAAAGCTGTGCTCATATGTGACAAGAAGCTCTTGTTTAGTTTAGTTCAGTATCACAATTATATAGTTTTATATAGAGTTCTTATAGAGTATGTTGTTCATATCTGTATCTTTGTCATCTCATATATATAATCACATGTATTTACCATCTGTATTTGTTCTCCAACAGAAACCACACACACGTTCATATATTCACACCAATCAATAAACTTTGAGATTGAACATGTTCACTCTAGAATAACTGCAGTTCTTTCCAATCGAAGAATCAGGCCAGCTGAGTTTCAGCCATGCAACTGCTCACAGAATATCTCATGCATTTTTAACCAAGCCATTATCGGCTTTGTGTTCTGTTTTGCTGGATGGATTTATTGTTTTTTTTTTTTTCTAAAATCCTTGCTATCTCATATTTCATTTAGCAATTTGTAGTTTTTAGATGCATATGAACATTTCAGCATCAATAAAAACATACAAAAATGTTACTTATTAATACCTACGTATGAACAGGGAGAAGAGCAGAGGCAGGAGACCAAGTGATGATAAAAAAGCAATTTTATTAAATAATCACTTTCAGTGCTCAGACTTCAACCGATGAACCCAAATCCAACATTTATGTGTTATACTACAAACAACAGCAATGGAAAGATACAGCTTCACAACAACCTGTGATATGGAGACATCCTCTGATCATTACTTGTGAATATAAACCAAATATCCTAATCAATTAAATACATGGTTTGAATTAATATAACTGCTTAATGGTATGAGATGCTTAAATGAATATAAAAGTAAAACACCAGCAAATGAATGAAACAAGAAGTTACTATAATAGAATTATAAAAAATTATCTGTTTTGTTCCAAATTCACAATAGGTTTCCTGATAATGCAGAATATTTCCATCTGCATATTAATGTTTATATATGACGTACAAGAGCAGTTTTAAATGTTCAATGTTTGACTGACACGCAAAAGTAGCCTAGTATAAAATCCATAGCTTAAAGGGGTCATTAAATTATATATATATATATATAAACCCTCCCTGTTCTACCAGTTATGTTAAAAAAATGTTAAAACATTTATAGGAGTGTAAGGCATGTTCCCAAATCTGAATACCGTTTTTGTAAAGAATAAAACTAAAGCGTGTTCATTTTGTTTTTTTAGCTGTGTAGCCAATTACAGACATGCTGATTTCTGAAACACTGACAAACAACCTCTGACTATAACATACAACAAGCTACTGTCAGGAACGAACTCGGATTCAGTTGCAGGTGTTGAACTTAAATTTATTTATCGTCTTCAAACAGAACTTGACTGAGGCAGAGGAACAGAAGACTTAACATCAGATAATAAAAAACAAAAGGTCAAAAACAAGTCCCCAGTCACTCCACTAGGCAGAGAGCGTCTGGCATGAGGAATCCTCTCAAAAAAGTCTCTACCACAGTCCTGCTGATTGATCCCAGCTTAAGATCCAAAAAAGGGGGCAGGTGAGGATGAGCTGCCAAACACAGTACCAGAGGAACCAGGACTGGAACAGGGGAGCAGAGATCTGGGAAAACACAAGGCAGAGCGAGCACGGAGTAACACTAAAAAATAATAGCTAATCTTGGAGCCTACACAGACAAGGCATGACAGGACAAGACATTACAGGACTGGCTACCAGAGCAGCGTCTTCACACTACAACGGTCAGACACAAGACTGCAAACGAAGGGAACTTAAGTAGAGGGGCAATTAAGGTGCTTAATGAGCCACAGGTGAGAAGGCAGCTAAAGAGGTTAATCAGATGACAATGGGGCGGGGGAAACACGAGCACATGGCAAACAGTTTGACAGACAAAAACAAAAACAACTGAATCAGACTGAAGACATGACAGCTACATGATGTATTAATGCTCAGTGCAGACGTGACACTTTGTCAAACAAGGTGCGACAGCGGTTGGTGCCCTGAACCTTTTAAGAGTAAACATGTCAACTTAGGGGCTCTGTGGAATGCATTGTTCAGGATCCATGTCTTTCTGAATTCAAACATCTAAAAACATATGAACACATCTCAGGATTACAGTGAAAATGTTTTAAAGTCTTTAAAATGTGTGCAGTTGTTATCATTCTGGCAAATTTAATTGGTTTTACCAGCTGGATTATGAGACAAATGACACGTGCATTAAAAATGAACAAATTATTTGCACTTGTAAATTTAATCTATAACGAACTGCCCAATGATTAGAGGTGTAGACAAAAATAATCACATTTATATCAAAAAAAGAGTCCCATCCAGAGAGGAATGTGTGTCAATTGTAAATTCCATCTCCCTCATCCAGTCATCAGTAGTGCTTTTAATGGTCCTCATCACTGATTGGTGTATGAGTGCATGAGGGCGGGGATTGGACCATAATGTCTCAGTTGATTCGCAGGTAGCCCGATGTCCTCTTGTTACAAACACACTCCTGAACCACGAAAAAGATCACCAGTATAACAATCCCAGCGGGTATGAAGGCAATGCGTAGTGTGTAGAATGAATTTCCCAGAGGGTTGCCCAAGCCCATTAAAACAGTCCTGTGGAGAAAAGAAGAGTTTGAAGTTCAGACAATGTTTTGATCTGGTCGCTAAAAACTCAAGGCCAGTACCAGGGCCGTTTCCCCCTCAATTAAAAATTTCTATACATCTGTGAATGGAACTGATAAACTGATAATCTGAAACTGTGTGAATCACAATCTACTAAATACATCTCAAAAACACTTTTATTGGTCTGCACTAGCAGTGCTCCCCACAGAGATCTGATCTCCACATCTACTGTGAACATTTTGCGTTTAAAGCAAAACTTGTGCATAGTTTTTCAGACAGCTTTGCAGGAAGGTTTCTTGAAGAGAAGAGGTTGTTCTCCACAGTTCTGCTGGATTTAGTCTGTCTCAGTTTGTTCTGTTTCTTCACGTCACTCCAGATAGACTGATGATGATCAGATCTCAAAAAAATCTCACTAGATTACTATAATTACTTGCAAAATTTGTGTTTGGGCATGTAAACTGATATCTCCTACTCACATGTAACTGTACTGTATGGCACCATTTTTAATGAGGCAACAATACATGATAGACTGGACAGAACTAGATAAGCTATGATAATAATCTTTGATTGTGCAAAGGTATTATAATATTATGAAAGGCTCCACTAGAACCTGTTCCTGGGGACCCACGTACTGTGCTGCAGAGTTTAGCTACACCCCTAATCAAACACAACTGAAGCACCTAATCAAGTTCCTTAAGACTGCTTGAAAATACAAAGGCAGGTGTGCTGAACCAGGTTGTGCAAATGCAAATACACGTTGCATGCTTTCATTAACTGCTTTAAAAATTGGAAGAAAATTGCCCTAAATGTGACAATCCAGTGAATGATGGTTAGGTATGTTTTGAAGCACGACTGCTGGTTTAAGCTGATTTGTGCTGGTCCTGAGCAGGAGCTAGTTGCTTAGGACCAGCTGAGGACTTATCCTATCCCTCCACCCTACCACCTGCCCTCTAATAGATCCAATACCCTCACATCTGCTGCAAGCCATTCCCAATGCACCTCTGCGGTTTCTCACACACGTCTCTTCTCTTCTTCATCACAGCTCAAAATCAAGAAGATCAGACTCTTGTCGTTACTAGGCTGGACTACTGCAACGCTCTTCGAGCTGGTCATCTACAATCAGACCTCTGCAAAATGATTCAAAATGCAGCAGAGCATTTTGTTTGACTCACCAGCTGATGTATTTGGTGGCTTTGTAAAAAGTCGCGTCTCCAGCAGCACCGAAGCTGATGTTCAGCCCATATGTCTGAGGATCCTTTGTGAAGTACGCCTGAACGAGAGCGGACGGAGGGATCTGGTCCACGAGCACCAGCTCTGAGTGTTTACAGGGCGCAGCGTCTTCAGACGTCGGCTTTGCCCCACGATACGCCACAGGTTTCCACTGATTATAACCCCACACACTGTCACCGTTCACCGGAGACGACACCCATTGAGACATCTGAGAGAAGAGACAGCACAAAGGCTCACTAGAAAAAACCCCTGGATATTATGGCTAATAAACTATTTCAAGTTGAGAACACGCAAGCTAAACTTTTTCAAAGACAGCAAAAATATGCAATTTGTGCAAATGAATGAATTCTCATGCCTGTAATGAAGATCAGTGAGACCTTAGAAAATTATCTAAATATTAGAAGTCAGTATATCTCCAATAATGTGTCTCTATAAGATGAGATTGAAATATATAAACATATAATGCAATGCAATCCATTGGTAATTGAGAGCTGAGGAAATAAAGTCTCCTCAGAAGATGTGAGATGTTTTGGAGGCTATTGAAGATTATTGATCCACTGAGGAATAGTGATTGTAAAGCATCTGGAAGCAAATGCTCCTCAAAAAATTGTGATGATCACGCTGAGACGCTGATTCTTCTAGAAAAATGATTGATAGGGAATCAAGTAATGCTCAGCTGCTTCAGTCCAGTACATTTGATCAAGATCAGTCCAGATTTGACACCAGAAAGACATATGAAGCAGCATCTAACGGATATTTGGACAGTTATTCTAAAAGGCCTTTTACTTATGAAAAAAACCTAAACTATCAATCTGATGTTGAATAAATTGTGTGACAGGTTTAACAGGAAAGTTTTGATCCTGTTGATCATTTAGAGCCTTAGAGCCAAAAATATGAGAGAGTGTCCAGGTTTGCCGAAGTGTTTACCTGGAAAAAAAAGGGTTGGTACTCATCGTCTATAAAGCTCTGGGAATAGACTCTTTCCCGGAATCCAGAATCTCCAACAGACTGGAACTCTAGAGCGAATCTGGAGCTGGTTCCTCGCGGCGTCACGCCGTCCAGCCACACGCGCAGCTGAGAGGAGTTTGCGTTATGACGGAGATTCGGCATGACTTCATCACGACCCACTGAATCAAACAGTGACAACTGGAGATAGAAAAGCAATCATACGTGCAAAAGTTACCGTACATCTACACGCAACCTTCTGTTGTTACTGTAGTTCTGCTCACCTGCAGACAGAGGGAGCCGTTGAGGAAACTCTCCGTCGTATCTCTACCACACAGTGTTACTATGTGCTCCGACTGGTTAACAGTGATCTCCGGTTGGGACCAGGTGAAATTCTGCAGCTCGTATGGAGGATAAAAGCTGGACTTTGCCGTCTTCTGTGGGTCAGCAACGTTACTGACGTCATTGTACTCCCACACCTGAAAAACACATCAGTCTTCATGTTTTCATTTCCCTATTTATTTATGCTCTTGTATGCTTTAATGCTATCCATTAACTTATCCATTTGTCATAATCCATCCATCTACATCTAATCAATCAACCAATCGGCCCATCCATCTATTTATCAATATATCCATGCATCCCAAAGACACAATGGTAAGCACACAATGTATGAGTTATAATATTAATAGTTCTTTAATAGTACAATTGCATATGTATCCATTTACTTTGGTGAACGCTATTGCCCTGCTGTACCGCACACTGGTCTGAGGAACCACCCTCAGGCTGCTGGGTGATCTGTGGTTGATAAACGCAGGCCAGTCCACCTGTACTGTAGACCGAGTGCTGTAAGTGTTGACCATCAGCAGAGTCGGAGCTCCATAGTTACACAGAAGGAAGTGAAGTGAGTCACCGTTTCCCAGACCTTGCACGTGAACCAGAGCCACTCCTTGAGGAAGAACGGATGGAGGAGTCAGACCCGGATTCAGCTCCACGGACATCTGACAAATCAAGAGAAATTAAATTAGACTGAGCTTTATTAAATCATTTGAACTGCAGATATTTGAGAAGTAGTAAAGGCACTGTTCAATAGTCCATGGGACACAGTTTTATCATTTTATGAAGGTCCCACCTGGAATGTCTTAGATGTAATTTCATCTATTTGAGTCAGATTGAGACACCGAGGAGATTAGTGAAGAGGATCATGCAGAACCAAAGCACAGCTCCTAAAGGATTTAGTAGATTTGGGGCCCCAGGTAGATATTGGAACAGGGCCCTTTACATTTGTGCACATTTAGATCAACCTTGAGCTTCCTCTTTTGTTGTGATGCTTGTGAGTCAAGACTACTCAGATATGTTTGCGACAAATGGATATTAAAATACTGAAGCATCAAACTGATTTTTGTTAAAATTGTTCATGTTTGTTAATTACAAAGATTTATTTTTCTCGGTGCATATAGATAAAGCTGATTCTTTAATTATTTGCAGCTATTCAAAGCTTCTTTGTTGTTGCTCTGTATGAAGATTGAGTTGCTGTAGTTCTTACCTTCCGTTGAAACATATCTCCACGCGTCAGAATATAAATTATACAACCAATCACACACCATGCCACAGTGGTTATAAGCTTCCCTATAAAACATGCCATGGTTCACCGTCTGAACACAAACATGGAAGAAAAGTTTGCGTTCTCTTTTTTCTTCTTCTTCCTCTTCATGGTGGCTGGGAACTAACATTAAAGGTGCATTTACACCACCTTCAGTACTGGAGTATGAGACAGAGATTCGGATTTTCCTTACTTTTTTCTTTATTTGTTATGGACTGTAGTGTATGTGAATATTCATCCACTGATAAGAAGTGACAAGAGACAGGGAACTGTTCAAATCTTTATCTGAAATCTTAAAAGTTTTAATGCAAAGGTTGGCACAACATTGATTTAATCTGACTGGATGTTTTACAGCTGTTAAAAGTGCTGAAATAAACAGAATAAAATACACATCTGCCGAATGTAAATCACTTGGCATAAATAAAAGGAAAGCCCACATGAGAACATCTTTCATGCTAAGTATCTCATTTGGGACAGTTAAAAAAAATAAAAGGCATTTTTGTTATCTCTCTTATTTTGGTAAAATAACTAACATTGTGTAGATTTTGCAAGGGGTATGTAAAACTTTAACGCTGTTATAGAACTATATAATTTATAATAAAGCCAGTAAATCTGTGCCTTTAACAGTTGGAAAAGTTGGATAAATATAAGTTTAAAAAATAAAATAAAATAAAATAAAATAAAAATAATAATAATAATAATAATAATAATAATAATAATAATAATAATAATAATAATATATATAATCGAATTAAATGCAAATGTATACTTATGCAAAAAAAAAAGGCAAAAGATTTTTATATGATTTTTCTTTTTTTTGATTTTGCTATTTAAAAGTCTAGCTTACCCTTAAAAGCATAAATACTATTTAAATTAATTACAATTTAAAATGATATTTCATAGATTTCTTTATGTAATATTGATTAAGGCGTACATAGTATTGTTCTGTCTTTAAACTGCAAATTTATTTGCTGTTGCATGAAGTTTATGCAATTTATTATATAGGGACTCAAAGAGCGCCGATTTCCTGGAACGAACCAGATTTTAATATACGCAACGACTACTACTACTACTGCACTACAAAGCATTTTTACAGAAGTAAACAACACTACAACAGTCTCCCCGGAGAAAACAACATGCCAAATTAATAGACTACAAATAAGTGTAAAAGCTCAGGAATGCTTTAATGATAATACTATGGATAACCAGATGAAAATGAGATTTTTGGATACATTTTTGGATTTTTGCAGGAATAACCAGAAGAGGGCAGTAATGATTCGGGAAGCTCTTCTGTTGGGAATTTTACTTTCGGTTTTGGTTTTACGCGCAGCGTTATAAAATATAAATATAGAAATATAGACAGGCGGAAAGTAAGATTCATGCAGAACGTTTACAGTAGTTTTTTAATATAAAGCTTGTGTTATTATTTGACCAATAATGCTAACTGCTAATGCAATAATGTCTGTATTTGTCTCATAAGAGCTGTCTGTATTGTTCTCGTCAGGTTCAAAGGCTCAAGTGTGCTGCTGTTCTTCATCATAGCGGTCAATATCATTTTTTGTTTATAAATTATAACTATTTTTGATGTTCAAGTTACTTGTTTTTCTATTGCGCTACTAAGTCGCATTGTTTTGTTGGTGTAAAATACTGTATGCAAATATGTGCATTTCATATGAAAATTTGCCTATTTGCATTTAGTTTTAAATATATGTTTAAACCGAAACTGAGCTGGACAATGAAGACATTACTGTCTTGTGTGTGTGTGCGTGTGTGCGTGTGTGTGTGTGTGTGTGTGTGTGTGTGTGTGTGTGTGAGTGTGTGTGTGTGTGTGTGTGTGTGTGTGTGTGTGTGTGTGTGTGTGTGTGTGTGTGTGTGTGTGTGTGTGTGTGTGTGTGTGTGTGTGTGTGTGTGTGTGTGTGTGTGTGTGTGTGTGTGTGTGTGTGTGTGTGTGTGTGTGTGTGTGTGTGTGTGTGTGTGTGTGTGTGTGTGTGTGTGTGTGTGTGTGTGTGTGTGTGTGTGTGTGTGTGTGTGTGTGTGTGTGTGTGTGTGTGTGTGTGTGTGTGCGTGTGTGTGTGTGTGTGTGTGTGTGTGTGTGCACTTGGATGGGTTAACTGAAATCACATCTTAAATAAAGGTGACTTGTTTTGACTAGATGCGTGAAAAAAACTATGATCTGCATTCTTTCGGATGAGATGTGTTCGCCCAGCCGAAGTATTTGCAGACCCTCTTATTAACTGGGGGAAATGTAGACCGGAAGTATCGTGAAGTGCTTAAATCCCGTTTAAACCAACGAGTTTTCATTTTAAAACGACGTTTTACACACCTTTTTTTATTGTGTTATTGTTTTTTGTACCTAATAAAAAAGGTTAACTGTAGTTAGTCAAACAAATAAACAAATAATTGCAAATAAAAGCATTTATTGTGTGTTGCTGCGCACCAAAAGCACTTTAAAATCATGTACGGGGGTCTCCCCTCCTCTCCTGTTTTCTGCCTTGCTACTGCATATTGATGAATTTTCTTGAAATCTTTGTTTTGTGCTCGAAGCGACCTCTTCACAAACCACTTGTTTTTGTTTAAAAACCTGTTGCCAAAAAAGGAGGGGTGGTTGAACTCATCAATTATTGTTATTTTCATTATACTGTTTAAATGTACGTCAGTAAACACACGTAAAGGAGAAATCTGTACGTTACGGCTCGGTGTGATTTCTTTCATAGTCTTCATCAAGTCGAGCTCCAGAGATTCTCTGTAATCCATGTGCAATCTCTTCATTTCTTTGACATCATCGCTTTCCATCATTTTGAGATAGTCTTCCCTAGTCTGTGCAACAAACAAAAGAATAAGCATGAACATTGAATCTTTAGTCACTATATTAAATCATCAAAAGCTGTCTGGAATCAGTTTTTCGGAAAGTTTATTGTTATTGGTTTAATTTTCTTGGCGATCTAATACAGTGCTGCTGATTGTCACTGCACTTATTATTTTTATCTGTTTGTGACTGATCAGTCATTTGCCTGATTCGTAAATATAAACAACTGGTTGGTAGAATGAAACAGGAAAAGCTCTGGCAAACAGTGCGTCTCAACTGTAAACCACTCAATATAAAATTGTTCAGTGAAAGGAAGAATAAATGTATATGATTGCATGTTTGTGACCTCACCGGCTCTTCGAAACACTCTCCAAGCTTGAAGGTCTCTATTCCAGGGAAAGCCATCTCACGCTGGAACAGGTCCCTCAAGTTCCTGGCTACGAGATGCAAAAGCTCATCTTCACAGGCAAAGACCCTTCCATCTTCACCCAACAAAAGCACCAACTGCAGACCGAAGGCGTCACACGGGAAGTCATCGATGACACCGATCACCTCCATTTCCATCCTTTCTGGCAGGTAATAATCTTTCCAGGCTTCAAGCTCTTCTTCATCCCCTTCAAACACGGTTTCCTCCAGGCCACAGATTCTCAGAACACAACCTCTTGGTTTCAGAAGAGGAACTGTTGAGTTGCAGTGAAGCTTCACGAAATCTGCTATTCCACGGAGGTCCACTGGATCTGAAGCACAATTTAATTACTATTAGTAGAAGTACTAATAGATTCGAATAGAAATAAAGAACAATAACATGCAGGTAGATATGTCTATACAGATTTATATTGTAGACAGTGATAAGTGTATTTATTTTTGTACAAAAATAATGTCAAAAACAAATGTCTAGCAGGGAAATGCTGTGTTAGATGAAGTTAATTAAACATTGCACGCTAGTTGTGTTGAGTCCTGACTTTGGCACGTCTCACAAAAATACTCTTGTCATCCTCAACGTCTCGTATCAGTGATCACTAAACACCAGGAAGGGATTTTCTGAGCTTCTTCGTCTCTATATGCACAATCTGAGCAATATCAGAATGCGGTGTCTGTGATCTTCACAAATTGAGGATCTGAATTCTCCATCAATGGAAAATCTTTAGTTGTGTTGAGGGACAGCATCATTAAAATGAAGACCAGGAAACTGTATGACGATGAGGATGGAGAATCCGCCGGTGGATTCATCTGCGAGCTGCTTTCATAACGCTTTTTTACTGAACGATGACAGATCCTGCTTGCTCTTGACTAGAGACGGCCAATGTCAGATTCATCTTTTCTTTTTTGCTTATTAATAATTGATTGAACCAATTGACAAATCCCACTGAACAGCATGTTTGAGAAAATATGGGAAAATGATCAATTGACGATTGATTATGACGCTTTTTGTGCTTTGGATGTCCGGTCTACAGTAACGGTCCCTGGAGCCATTTGATTCCACAGAAAGTTGAACAAGAGCAAATATGTTTTTGGAGAAACTCACATATCCAAGTGTCCAATCTTATGGATGCTGCCGTGTTTTGGAATCTCTCGGTTTTACAGTGATACTGTAGAGATGTTGTGTGAATATCACAGATCTTGATGCTGGTCCAGATGTTCAGTATTTGCACACACGCTCCAAACAGTTCCATTAACACAAAATGCTAGTCTCCGAAACATCAGTCAGCAGACGATTCTTTCTTTGACGCAGTTTGGACGTCTATCTATTACAGTAGACTATCTATCACAGCTAGAAACACTGAAGCTCGTGATCACAACCATCTTTTTGTTACAGGCAGCCATCTCAAACACTTGAATGCATTTGAATTTTCTTCCTTATAGATTAGATGAACTCAACGCTAATTTTCTTTCACTTATTTCAATTCAGCTCAGTCTTTCAAAGAAAAACTGTGCTGCTGAGACATAAGGCATGTCGGCTGTAATGATACATCAGAGACGTGGGGATCCATTTGCGATTGAGCTTTAATCGTGGTCGGGCAGGCAGGGTCAAACAGGAGCAAACGATAATACACGAGGAAATCCAAGAGACGTAAACGATAACAGGCAGTAGGTCAAAAGGCAGGCAGATATCAATCACAAGAGTAACAAGGCACAGGTCGGCAACAGGAAAACAAACACGGGAATAAACGCTCAGAATAGCAGTAAACACAAACAAGACTTCGCGATGAATGAGCGTGAGAGGGTCCATTATAAAGGCTGGATGATGCGGAACACCTGGTGGCTGTAATCAGCCCAAGGTACGGGGTTGTGGGAAATGTAGTCTTTAGCGATTAGTATTCGGTGAGAGCTCCCTCCGGTGGTGGTCGGAGAGAGCCACAGAGGTGCTGTTCATGACAGAGCCCCCTGCGAGCGGCTCCGAGGCGAGGAGTGACTCGACGCCGAGGTCTTCCACGGGTCTGGGAGCAGGTTTGTCGGGATGGTCATGGTGAAAGGTGGCAGTGAGAGTGGGGTCGAGAATGTCTCGAGCAGGTATCCAAGACCTCTCCTCGGGTCCATAGCCTTCCCAGTCGATGAGGTATTGAAGTTCTCTGCCTCGGCGTCGAGAGTCCAGGATTTCTCGAACCTGGTAGGCCTCCTCGCCGTCGATGATCAAGGGAGGCGTCGTTGGTAGCAACCTCTTCCTGGTCCCTCTCTCCTCCCGGACCACCGGCGGGTTTAAGCAGTGAGACATGGAAAGTAGAGGCAATGCGATAATTAGCAGGTAGGTCAAGACGATATGAAACTGGTGTAACTTGCTTGATGATTTTGAAGGACCCACGTACCTTGGACTCAGTTTCTTGCAGGGTAATCGGAGGCGGAGATCTCGGGTTGATAGCCAAACCCAGTCACCAGGTAAGTACTCGGGTGCATCTCGGCGATGACGATCAGCCTGAGCTTGGAACCTTCTGACAGCTCCTCTGAGATGGACGTGGGCGGTATTCCAGACTTCCTCACTTCTTTGTAACCATGCGTTGACTGCGGGCAGTGCTGAGGGTTCTCCGGACCAAGGAAACAAAGGCGGTTGATAGCCCAGAACGCATTGGAAGGGAGTTAGTCCAGTGGATTGTTTCCTGAGGGAATTCTGGGCATACTCAGCCCAGACTAAATAGCGACTCCAGTCTTGTTGGTTGTCGTGGCAGTACGTTCTGAGAAATTGTGACAGTTCTTGATTTAAACGTTCGGCTTGTCCGTTGGATTGAGGATGATAACCTGAAGTTAGACTGACGTTTATGTTGAGTTGCGTGCAAAAGGCTTGCCAGACTCGGGAGGTGAACTGTGGGCCGCGATCAGATACGATATCCTCGGGTAAGCCGTAAAAGCGAAATACCTGCTGTAGAAGGACTTCAGCGGTTTCCCAAGCTGTGGGTAGTTTGGGCAAGGGTATAAATCTGCATGCCTTGGAGAACCGATCCACGACCGTGAGTACCGTGGTAAAGGAGTTGGAGATAGGCAGATCCGTTACGAAATCGATAGCTATGTGAGACCAAGGTCGTTCAGGTATGGGTAGTGGCTGTAGAAGTCCTGCTGGGCGTTGATGGGAGGTTTTTACGATATTACAGGTTTCACACTGTTGCACGAAATGGATGGTGTCTGAACGTATGGTGGGCCACCAGAATCTGTTATTAACTAACTGCAGGGTGGCTGTGATGCCTGGATGACCGGCGCTGGGAGTGTCGTGAATCCAATGCAGAACTCTCTGACGTAGTGCTTGGGAAGTACGACGTCCGGTTAGGAGGGCAGGCTGGTGGGACTGGTTCGGAAAGTTGGGCCTCTGAGATCTCGGTCATGATATCCCACTGGATTGGAGCGATAATGCGGGCTGGCGGTAGGATGGGTTCATGAGAGACTTCTTGAGGGCTGCTCTCGAACTGCCTAGATAAAGCATCCGCTTTGGTGTTCTTTGACCCTGGGCGGTAAGTGACTTTAAAATCAAAGCGGGAGAAGAACAAAGACCACCTGGCTTGTCTTGAGTTTAGACGCTTGGCGGATTGGATATATTCAAGATTTCGGTGATCGGTGAGTATGGTGAATGGTAGTTTGGCTCCCTCTAGCCAGTGCCGCCACTCCTCAAGGGCTGATTTCATGGCAAGGAGCTCTCTATCCCCGACATCATAGTTGCGTTCGGCAGGGTTAAGCTTGCGGGAGAAGTAAGCACAAGGGAAGAGTTTAGCTGGCTGCCCGTGACGTTGAGACAGGATGGCGCCGATGCCCACATTAGATGCATCTACCTCGACTATGAATTCCCGATTGGGGTCTGGGTGATGGAGTATGGGAGCGGTCGTGAACCTTTCCTTGAGCTGGTCAAATGCCTGGATGCTGTCGGGTGACCACGATAGGCGATGAGAGGTTCTTTTAACCAGAGAGGTGAGTGGCGCGGCAATGATACTGAAGTTGCGGATAAATCTGCGATAAAAATTAGAGAACCCCAGGAAACGCTGTAATTCCTTGACTGTAGAGGGGCGCGGCCACTCCACGACTGCCTTGACCTTGTGTTCGTCCATCGTCACCCCGTCAGAACTGATGATGTACCCCAGATAAGCCACTTGGGTCCTATGGAATTCACATTTCTGGAGCTTGGCGTACAGTTGATTGTCGATCAAGCGTTGAAGAACTGTTCTGACGTGGGTAACATGAGACTCGAAGTTGTCAGAGTACACAAGGATGTCATCCATATAGACAATGAGAAATTGGTGCAACATGTCTCTAAATACCTCGTTTACGAAAGCCTGAAAGACAGAAGGACTGTTTGCGAGCCCGAACGGCATAACAAGATACTCATAGTGCCCAGATGTAGTGGAGAAGGCAGTCTTCCATTCGATCTCTCCTTCCTGATGCGGATCAGGTTATATGCGTTTCTGAGGTCCAATTTAGTAAAAAACTTAGCCTTACGGAGTTGCTCTAAGGAGGCTGGTACGAGAGGCAGCGGATAACGGTATTTGACAGTTACCTCGTTCAGACTGCGGTAATCGATGCAAGGCCGAAGGCTTCCATCCTTCTTCTTGACGAAGAAAAACCCCGCCGACGCTGGTGACGTAGAGGGTCGGATGAATCCCTTTGCCAACTCCTCCTCAATGTAGGATCTCATCGCCTCTGATTCGGGTTGTGAGAGGGGAAAGACGCGACCGCGTTGAGGGAAGCGACCCGGCATGAGGTCGATGGCACAATCGTATGGACGGTGAGGTGGTAATTGAGTTGCTCCCCTTTCGCTAAAAGCAAGGGTTAAATCTTGATATTCAGCAGGGAGTTCAGATGCATTGATGACCTCCTCTTCAGCAGGAAGCGGTTTAGAAGGGGACCGGTGCACTGGGGCTTTAAGACAGTGGTTGTGGCAGTTAGTTGACCAGTGTGTTATTTGACGATTTATCCATGATATAGTGGGGTTGTGAATCTCGAGCCAGGGTAGTCCGAGGATGAGGTGATGCTTGGGAGAGTGAATTACGAACAGGCGTATGGATTCCGAATGAAGGGGGCTTGCTTGCAGCGTTAGAGGTTGGGTGACGGAAGAAATAGTTCCAGATCCGACTGGCCGTCCATCTACCGCCGCCACTGCGACATGGGGTACACAGGGAACGAGAGGGATCTTGTTAGAGTCCGCGAAGGCTTTATCAATAAAATTACCAGCCGCTCCTGAATCGATGAGAGCTGTTGCAGAAATCCATGTCGACTTTACTTTTAACAGAACCTCGATTTCAAAGGAGTCTGGATGAGTGTACGGTCTTACCGAAAGCGGGTTGTTGGCGCTGGCGCTGAGGGCGTGTTGGGCAGTGAGCTCGAAAATGACCGGCTAGACCACAATAGAGACATAAGCGTTCCCGAACTCTCTCTCTCTCTCCTCCGGATCAAGGTGAGTTGAGCTGATCTGCATGGGCTCCGGTGCTGGTGAATGGCCAGGATGTGAGAAAGAGGGACTCGGGTACTTGCCACGGCGTGCTCTGAGAACATTGTCCAATTTTATGGTGATCTCCATGAATTCTCCAGAGATTTGCCCTCGTCACGACACGCCAGTTCTGCTTGGAGCTCGGTGTTCAAACCCCTCCGATACATAAGCTTGAGTGGCGACTCCCCCCAGCCTGACTGAGCGGCAAGCGTGCGGAAGTTGAGCGTGTAATCCGCAGCTGTGTCGGTACCTTGTGATAAGGCGAGCAGCTGTTCCCCTGGTTCTTTTCTCCGGCTACATGCTCAAAACCTCCTGAATTCACGCAGGAAATCATTAAATGAGGGGAAAGACATACGGCGCGCCTCCCAAGTAGCTGTGGCCCAATCGAGCGCTTTCCCGGTGAGCAAGGAACAGATCAGGGAAACCTTGCTGTCATCTGTGGGGTATAAACCCGGTTGCTGGTGAATGAACAAGGAGCATTGTAATAAAAATCCCTTACATTTGGGGCTGACCCGCCGAATTTGTCAGGTAGACTGAGAGGCGGATTAAGGTTAGGGTGAGGCGGCGTCATGACTGGTTGCGTGGGCTGGGCAGATGGGGCGGTGTGCTGGGTTGGATTGGTGGTCGTGAGGGTTAGCACCTGAATCGACCTCACTAGCTCCTCCGTCAGCGTGGTGAGCTTGTGCAGCTGTTGCTGATGTGCGGCGATAGTGGTCGCTTGAGACGAGACTTCAGACATCAGAAGATACATTTCCGCTGGATCCGTTTGTGGCGAAGTCTTCTGTAATGATACATCAGAGGCGTGGGGATCCATTTGCGATTGAGCTTTAATCGTGGTCGGGCAGGCAGGGTCAAACAGGAGCAAAGCGATAATACACGAGGAAATCCAAGAGACGTAAACGATAACAGGCAGTAGGTCAAAAGGCAGGCAGATATCAATCACAAGAGTAACAAGGCACAGGTCGGCAACAGGAAAACAAACACGGAATAAGCGCTCAGAATAGCAGTAAACACAAACAAGACTTCGCGATGAATGAACGTGAGAGGGTCCATTATAAAGGCTGGATGATGCGGAACACCTGGTGGCTGTAATCAGCCCAAGGTACGGGGTTGTGGGAAATGTAGTCTTTAGCGATTAGTATTCCGGTGAGAGCTCCCTCGGTGGTGGTCGGAGAGAGCCACAGAGGTGCTGTTCATGACATCGGCAAATTCATTGTGAAAACATTTTTAACCTTTTTTACCTTTTTCAGTGAATGACAGAAATTCCTCCTTGATTTTTTCTGGAGATCTAAAGAGTGGGATGACATTTTCAACAGTCATATTTGAATTCAATATTACTATGATGTGTAGAAGTATAAAATGTTATATTTTTTAGATTTGGTTCATAGTGTGTTATAGTTAGTGTTGTGGCCATATGTGAAAATATGTTTTTACTAGAAATATTAAATACAATTTATTTTATTACATACTGTATATGAACATGTAAATGGACACTCATAGCAAAAATAAATGATTAAATAAATGAATTAATTAATGCAAGGGGTCATGCGTCCAATCTTTTGTTTCTAGAATTAAATTGATGGCACAATTCTATACTTACTTGGTTGTCATGGTTGACATTGAGGTTTTCAAAACTGAAGTCTTCTTAATGTTAACGTCCTAGGGTACAATAATAATTGTAAATGTAAAAATTGTAAACAATCAATTCATCTCATTTAGTTCTTATTGTCATGTTTCCATTGTTCTTCTTTCATTTTTCAACTAGACATGCAATATGTTTATATAGCAACTATTCAAAATTAAATATCCATCAAAACAGACCCCTAGAATTTACAGGATGGTAGATTATTTGAAATAGACTTACAGACATACACGTTATTACACGCAATTATTAGCAAATGAGACCCAATGAGAGTTTTTTCTTTCTCTTCCTTTTCTTATTTTTTTCACTCAAATATAAGTTTGCCTAACAAATTCTGGTATTAATATATTATTAGCCTAAACTACTACATTTCTGACTGTTATTATAGGCCATTTTTTTGGTATGGAATGCAAATAAAATTGCTTAATTTTCCAGTTTCCATGACGTCCATGAAAATATATTATATAAAAACCACAAGGCAATATATGGTATATCGTTTAATTACGGTTTCGCTGAATAACACTGTTAAAATACATAATGCAATACAAAAATGGTGTGCCATTTGTGGAATCTAATGAATATTAAGGTTACAAAATGTGATAAAAAGCACGATAAGCAATGGCAAATTATGGTAAGGCCCCTTTTTAAAATGTGCGTTGGTTAAAACCATAGGAAATTATTTATATATAAATTGCTCAGCGAAGGTATGGAAGCAAGCTTCCCTCGTAAACGTTCTCTAGTTTTGTCTTTTAACACATTCATTTTGTCAGTTGTGTAATTCACGATTTCTGTATTGTCTCGCGTGAACTGATCGTGGAGCAGGAGTTTGCTCAAGCTCTCTGTCTCTGCACAATTGCCATAAGGATAATGTGTTTGTTCTGTTCCTCCTGGCAGACTGAAAAGAAGCGTACAGTTCATACATGGCGCTCTTTCCTTGTAGAGGTTGTTTTTCCAGTCCCTGATGTATGCCTGGCATTGCATGGACTCGTGAAACCGTAACCGTCCTTCTGATTGATGCTCAAATGCCATCACTGCATATGACACGTACTCATGCCACGTATTTATACACGAGGAATATATCATAATGCTTTTGGCCTTTTCTGTCCTGCAACCCAGAGAAGCGCCAAAATATTCCTGCGATGAGTTGGGTTCACTGGAGCACACGCAAATGACGGTGGATTCCAGTGTGTAGTAGCGCTGGCTTTTGTTTGCTGGTTTGTCCAGAGGATAAGGAAACCTCAGCTCTTTCATCAGACCGCAAAGCTCCTTCATGATCTTCTCTTTTGTGCCAAATTTAAGCTTCATCTAAAAACAGTCAAATGTAAATTTGTGAGTCATCACTTAATATACAGCGAGTCAGAACTATTCAAATGAACACGTAACCTAAAATGATTCTTACTATGTCTAACAATATCGAGAAAGGCGTCCGTTTTGGTAAATGACTGTTGTATTTGTCAAACGGCTCTGGAAATTCCTCTCTTACAATCTCTGCAATCTGTGCAGGTAAAATATCTTCAGGAGTAAGACCGTGTTTATGAATTATCCCTAAAAAGAAGATGCTGTGGAGAATCTTGAAAAAAACATGATTATATAATTATTATGTTTTTAGTGTAAGACGTAGGCTATGAAACATATCATAACGATTTCTATGGGGTAAATATAGGCTGTCTTGCATTCATTTGTATATGTTTGTGTGTGTGTGTGTGTGTGTGTGTGTGTGTGTGTGCATACCTCAGTAACATATGTTCTCAGTTTTTCTTGCTCTTTATTAAATTCTTGCATTACATGACAAATTAAGCGGAAGCCACATGTTTTCAGGTTCTCTTTGTTGAACTCACGGATCTTCACCATCCCAGGTTGCATTTGTCTGTTTGAGAAAATGATTAAGTAACCGGACAGACGTAGACTTTCTACGTGCATAGATTTCCGTTTTAAAGCCTAATGAATAAAACGCAGCTAGAAGGTTGGGACAATTAGACTGCTTACCTTTTTGTCCTATCCACAGGCATGATGACTAACATGAAGAAGAAAGGTCAATGTTTCGGAAGGTTTAGTTCAATATTAATGCACATTCACTGATAATAACGAACATTTTTTTCTCAACTTGCATGCTTTTTGAACTTTGCAGCTACTATGTTGTAGTGTTTTGCTTAAACACAGTGAAAAAAATCTGTTAAAGCAATTTGTTGTTTAGTCCTGTGTATTTACTGTCACTATTTCAAACCGTTCAGCATCAAACTCCAAAATTAGGTTATTTTTAATTCCTTAAAAGAACAGGTAGCCATTTTCATATAAAAACTGAATAACTTTATTTTCATAGACAACATATTTTAGATAGTCTTGTATTGTATTTATCGGACTGCACGTAGCCCGCTTTACTGGTCGTGGTTATTTTTACAATAATTTACACTCCACTCCTAATGTGTGACTGAGATCATCATTACAAAGGTCAGTTATCAGATCCAGCGGTGCGGGGTAAAACGTAGGCTATGGGTTCACCAAGACGTGGGTTCAACCACCTTCTGACTAGATTTTTTCCCCCCTTTTTTCGCATTAGAAAAACATTTATGTTGTATCTAAGCTGTTTAGAATGTAGCATTACGTTAGCGTTTCAATAAACTAGCATGTACACAATAAAGAGCCATTTTCAGAGTCGGACAAAGTGCACAAGTCCATCACTTGAGTAAAAGTACAGATATTAAATATCAAATATTACTCCATTAAGTAAAATTATAAATGCTACTGATCAAATATTACTCCAATTAGTAAAAGTATAGATGCTACTCATCAAATATTACTCCATTAAGTAAAATTATGAATCCTACTGATCAAATATTACTCCATTAAATGAAAGTATAGATACTACTGATCAAATATTACTCCGTTAAGTAAAAGTATAAATGCTACTCATCAAATATTACTCCACTAAGTGAAAGTATAGTAATACTGATCAAATATTTCCCCATTAAGTGAAAGTATAGATGCTACTGATCAAATATTACTCCATTAAGTGAAAGTATAGTAATGCTGATCAAATATTACTCCATTAAATGAAAGTATAGATGCTATTGATTAAATATTACTCCATTAAGTGAAAGTATAGTAATACTGATCAAATATTACTCCATTAAGTGAAAGTATAGTAATACTGATCAAATATTTCTCCATTAAGTGAAAGTATAGTAATACTGATCAAATATTACTCCATTAAGTGAAAGTATAGATAATACTGATCAAATATTACTCCATTAAGTGAAAGTATAGTAATACTGATCAAATATTTCTCCATTAAGTGAAAGTATAGTAATACTGATCAAATATTACTCCATTAAGTGAAAGTATAGATAATACTGATCAAATATTACTCCATTAAGTGAAAGTATAGTAATACTGATCAAATATTTCTCCATTAAGTGAAAGTATAGATGCTACTGATCAAATATTACTCCATTAAGTGAAAGTATAGTAATGCTGATCAAATATTACTCCATTAAATGAAAGTATAGATGCTATTGATTAAATATTACTCCATTAAGTGAAAGTATAGTAATACTGATCAAATATTATTTCATTAAGTAAAAGTATAGATGCTATTGATTAAATATTACTCCATTTAATGAAAGTATAGATGCTACTGATCAAATATTACTCCATTAAGTGAAAGTATAGTAATACTGATCAAATATTACTCCATTAAGTAAAATTATAGATGCTATTGATCAAATATTACTCCATTAAGTGAAAGTATAGATAATACTGATCAAATATTACTCCATGAAGTGAAAGTATAGATACGACTGCTTTTAAATTTTTAAACTATTACTTCATTAATTGAAAGTTGTAAATTTTACTTAAGTGAAAGTATAGAAGTACTTGCTTTTAAAAGTACTTAAGTATTAGGAGTAATTCATTATTGTTGCATTGTTGTGTGTTATACTTGCAATACCTTATGCCTCTGAAGAAACTTACTGAATACACTGACTAGTTAGTAATATCTGTATAATAAAGACTTTATTAATAGGAGGAATATGAGTATTAAATGGACAGATTTTTCCCTATGAAAATAGTTCAGGGGATCACAGCATAACTATTCTCAACTTCATCTCACAGTATTAAATTTAACTGTAATAGCCATTTAGTGTTTTAATATAATTTAATTGTTTGATCAAATGCAAGAATGTAATTCGAAAGATGACACATACAATTAATGAGGTTTAAAAACGGTAAATTAAATATGGTTAAAGTATATAAAGATTTAAGTATATAAAGTATATAAAATATGATAGAACGACAAGCATGTGAAAAGTCTCAATGTCAAGCTCTAGAAATTTTTTTTTTAATTTAAATATGAATTTTGAACATCATGCCCTTTTTTTGTCCGGTTTTAACAAAGTGTTGTATCATTTCTAAAATAACAACCAGAATATATTATCACCTGTGTGTTTAACTGGGATTGTAATCATTTGGAGACAAAGATATGAGTATAAATAATCTTACCAAGCAGGAGTCAGTGAAGAGTGTCTGAAGCGATTCTCTGACTGAAGTACTGCACTTTTTATATGCACCTTTTTTTAACCCAATAAGCACAAAATCAGACCAAAGTCGTAAAAAGTGGACCATCACGCCTCTCTGTCTGGAAAGCACCCTCCTTTTCTCATCCAGAGACAAGAAGCATAAACAATGTAATCAGATGAACAAAACCCGCTTTTCTGTTTAACAACCACATCAATAAATGATCTAGAGGACCAAGCCCAGTCTGTAGACATCACTAGTTATAATCCCACGGAGAACGTGAGAACATGGTCAGCTGATCTCATGATAAATTTCCATATAATTGCTCTAGACCTGCATATATTACCATGTTAAGATACCATTTGGATAGCCTGAATTCATCAACCATTTTAAAAGACACCATGAATTATTATATTTCTACTACACTATATTCTTAAAATTATTATTTATTAATATAGCTTGATATTTTTTATTTTTTTTTGGCCGCGATTGAAGATCCCCTAAAGTAGCTGGAAGGAGAGAGCAGTCATCATCACATAAAACACACTAGATTTTCCTCAAATGTTTTCTTTTTTTCTTTTTAACTCATCATTATGATGATCAGTGCTCCCTTTGGTTGGACAAACATCTACACACACACTTTTATTCAGTCTGTGCGAACTAGATCATACATCTCCTCGCAGCTCAATCTGATTTGGCAGAATCATCCTTCGGACTCCAACCAACTGACCTTTTTGCACACTTCTGGACGCAGAAGGCCACCAAATGTGAATTAAATATAACGTTTATATAACATGTCAAAAATAAATACGGTGGATAACTCGAGGGTTTCTAATCACTATGCAAGTAGAGATACAGAGATACATACACCTTAATGAGTGTATGAGACCTAGAAAATTAGCGTTTTGTCTTCATTTGGACTGAGCTTGAATGCTTAGGGTCATTTCGCTGGGTTTTATTCGGATTCAGGAAATTGAATAAAATAAATCATAATGCATATCCTCTCAGGATACCTGGAATCGGTGTTACAAGTACCACAGACACGTCTTGTTTTCTTTTTTAAAGCATAAACCCCATTAAAACAACTCCTCGACTGCCATTGGCTCATCTGCGTCCGAGGGGAGGGGCTTACCGTCAGGTCAATTTCTCTTTAAAAAAAAAACCGAAACTGAGGGAATTATACTTTCGGTTTTGATCGTATTTACATTTCACTAAATGTGCTTCAGTTTACGAATTTTAAGCAGTCAGAATGTGAAATTCGCGCAGGACGTTTACAATGTAAGATTATATCTTTTTTAATGTGTGTTTTGTGGTTTAATAGCAGCAGTTTTGTTTAAGAAAAGGGTTTTCCTGATAACCTGCTAATTATGCTAACATAAGATGATGTCGATGTTTTATTGGTGGAATTATTAATTCGGTTGCTTTACACAGTTTTCTCGTTGTGAGCAAATGAATCACTGGTAGCATGTTACTGAATTTATACGATTGTGAATGGCCAATAAACATGTTAATAAACATCTATACAGTGAACAAAACCAAGATTCAGATTATAGTTGATGTTTCTTATGAGGCCTGCATGTGGTAAATCCTTAAGTAACATTGAAACTGAAGATTGAAGACTGTAAGTCAGTCGTGTAGCATTTTATTAAAAGTATTTTGTATTAAACTCTTTGTGATGTGTGTCTGTATATGTCTCATAATCTGTGTTCTCAACAGGTTCATATACTTGAATCTTCTTCTGCTGCTGTTTACCTTCATCTATCAGAGCGGTGAGTGTAATAAGAGTTATTCTAGTCAACTGTTTCTCTTGGTAAATCAGGATATATTGTGAGAAATTCTGGACGGATAAAGTATTCTCAACATCTTACATCACAATATGATTTCATTGACTTATTAATCTCTCTTATTGATCAATGTTTGGTTATAAGACAAAGAACAGTTCTTAACGGTTCATTTTAACTGAAATTATAATCAGCTGACATTTAGACGCACTCTTTTTCGTACTGTAGTGTTTCTAAATAGTGCATGATTTAATTTTAAGTAAGGGATAGTGTGCATCCAGCAGGCTTTATTCGGCAATCGTTGCATCATTGAAATAGTTAGCTGCATGGATTATATGATAACTAACAAAATTTTGAAACCTTTTTGCCTTAAATCAATATCTTTTATCGCCCATAATTATTATATAATACGTGCTATGACTGTATCGCCGTCTGCATTTAATAAAAAATGTTAATCTCGTTCACTATCGCTCTATTCTCCTTCTTGATATTGTTCAGGGCTTTGATACGATCTGCATTTTTAAAAGTGCTGCGTAAATAAAAATAATTGATGACCTGAAATGCTTAGCGTTAACTCTCCTAGTGTATTTAATGATGAAATCGATTAGAGAGAATAAAGAGAAGCGCCGCATGCGTTTTCAGCACTGATGCATTGTATTGAAAGCCCCTGTGTTTGCAGGAACGCCTCCTGTAGGAACCAGCACTGTACCGGTGTCAGGAAAACACGGAGACAATGTCACACTGCCATGTCAATTAGAGGCCACAAAGATTTCTGATATTAGTTTAAACAATGTGTCCGAAAACATCCCTGTGTGTCAGACGGAAGAATGCAGCGGACGAGTATTGAAACGGGGAAACTGTGACATCGTCTTCAAGGATCTGTGCTTCAGTGATGCTGGGACATACTTTTTACACGTCTTTTACAAAAATGATCAGAAAAAGCTGAAGCGACGGTTGTGGGCGTACCAGCTTCATATTCACGGTAAAGTCAAACCATCGGCATCTGCTTTCACATGCTGTAACATTGCATCCGATCAGCATAATCATAGTCGTTCTCTATTCGATATTTGGTTTGTTCTCAGACGAGATCTCGGTGAAAACCGGCGAGGAGCGGAAACTGGATGTTCTTTCTAACGCTAATCAAGTGGTGCACTTGACCAGAAACAGAAGGAGTTGGAGAGAGGTCTGGAGCAGAGTCGGCGGAGCTCAGAGCGATCAGATGACCGACGCTGATGGGACTCTGACCATTAAAGAGTTTACAGCCAACGATGCAGGAACATACAGAGTTCTGGACTCTGAAGGAGAAATCTTGATCACACTGACACTCACGGGTGAGAGAAGATCAGCGGATGTTTGGAAATGTTATTTCCAAAGCTTTAATCTTTAAAAAGCAAATTAATGTTGAACTGTGTGACTAATATTTCAATACAGAATCAGATTCAAAGGGAGAAAGCCACGACACGGATGATGACAAGCCTGATAACACAAGACGACGCGGTAAGTGAATCAAAGGCATGGAGAGCTTTACAAAATGTTTAAACAGGGAGCCTTGAAAAGAAATGAAATGTTAAAACGTGTTCTCTTCCCATCTTCCTCTTCTAGCTGTTTCGTTTTGGATTATTATTGTTGGACTGACTATAGTTCTGGCCTTAATGATATGTCTAGTCATATATAGAAAATGTCATTGATACAATATATAGAAAATATCAAAGAACAAGCGGTGAAGCTAGCGTAACTTATGCCTTCAGAACCGACGGGATATATTTCTGCAGCGTATGTTTCATTTACAAAACATGATCATTTGGACTGCACCGCGTTTTGCTGGATCTGCATTCGTGGATTTTTCTAAAAGACTGTTTTTTTTTGCACTCCTTCCCACGCCACACTGTGACAGAAGACTGGACCCTAAAAGAAAAGTAAGAGGCGTGCTTCCCCGCATTTCGTCTTTCTATTTTTGCCAGTTGTTACTTCTTGCTTTTGTCCCGTCATGAATGAACGGAGCAGGGGGCTCTCGAGGACCACACTAATGAACCTCACGCACTCCCCGGACAGATAGCTCTGCTCACGTTGATCGTTTATCTCGCTTTTAAACCCCTCCAGACGAGCGCAGGCACTGGATCTGACCGGGGATGGTCCTCGAGAGAGAGAGAGCCTCGCTGGCTTCGAGTGGGTGCTGGTGTCATGCAGATCTATGCTGGTCCCGTGCGCCCTCAAGTGTTGAGTGACTTAGTAAAAGACTGTTATTTGTCTTTGTGCGCTCCTTACCACACCACGCTGTGATGGAGACTGCATGCTCATGTGTATAGGTCACAGCTGCAACTCCTTGAAGGACATAAGCACCACGAGGAATGCCTGAAGAAGTACTGAGACTAATCGCTTCCTGTTTTTTTAGTGTGACTGATCAGCCTGACCTACACAGGCCCACTGGACGAGAGAGAGAATATTACATGCACACACACAATATAAAAATTACATATTTTAATTTTCTTTTATAATGCATATTTAATAAACTTGAGTCTTCATCTGCTTTGGTTTCTCCTTTTGCCGTCTTGTCTATTGGTGTATTTGCATTCTTTGTAAATCTGCTTTTGAAAGAATGCATTAAGAAAAGCAAGACTAGTTTCTTTTTTCTCTGTAAGAATTCAAACTCAGGGTTTCCACGGGTTCTTTAGTCTTAAATTCAGTTGAATCAAACTTAAGACTGTTAAAAAAAGCGTCTACATGTAAGTGTAAGGGTAATTGATTATTCATTGTAAATCTGCTTTGAAATCTACATGTATGTGCATGAACCAAAAAATAAACCACTAAATCATTTCAAGATGCTTGGATTTATTGATTTATTTTTCTGAAACAAGCTTCGAAACCAAAGGAAAAGATGCTGAAACACGAAAGGGCTATTTGAAAAAACCCTCCTCAACAGCTGCCTCCGCGGGTTTCGTGTGTCTTTCGACGAGATATAACGTTTACACGGAGGAACACACACTCGACAGACAGACTCGCCCTCGCCCCTGTTTGTACAAGTATGCTTCTTTCTTTTAGAAGTATTCTTTCTTTCGTTGTTTATATTTTGTGGGAGATGCCCTCATGTGTCGCACATCTATGACGTCATTTTGTTCGTCACGCGGTTCATTCAGACGGTCTTCGCTCTGAAAATTGTTCTCCATTTCTTCATCGACGAAGAACAAGACGCATGAACTCATGAACTTATACAATGTAAGTTTCAAACTTTTTGTATTATTATAGTTTTTTTGTAGCTTTTGTTTTTATTTTTCCTTTTGGTCTAAAAGAGTTACCTCCAAATGATGCTAATGATGCTAAGGAAATGAAAACACGTTGATCGTTATAATGATCATGTTAAGTTGTTTTTAATCGATGGATTATTCATGTAATTATTAAATTGTTCTAGACTGATCGCTCGTCATAATAAGATGATTTCTAGACAGCAATTACTGAATTTCTGTGACTTTCAGTTTGGTTTATATGTTAAATCCTGAAATGAAAGTGAAACCGTTTCGAGGTCTGTTGTGTATTATTTTATAGTTCTTTTATCATCTTTGTGATGTGTGTCTGTGTCTCTTCAGGTTCTTCAGTCTGCTGCTTCTGTTTGGTCTCATCTATCACAGTCACAGCGGTCAGTATCTTTCTGGTAATAAATCATGTCCTTTTCTTGTTTCTCTCTTTTGTCACTCATCCAGTGATTTTGTGGATTGGTTGATTTCAATTTCCAAACATATTACATCATGAATCTCTTTGTGATTTATTTGTTTTAACCCTTGGGTAATGTTCAAATTCACTACACCTTCATTATGTTCGGGACGAAAAGATCCACTAAAGTACACTGCTGTAAAAATGTAAGGGATATATATAAATCTGTTAATCAACCTCAGTCCTGATCAAAATTACCAAACGTTTAAATTTATTTCTCCCTCATTTACTGTTCATGTCTGTTTTTTTCCCCATTGGCTTTCATTATAATGATATTTAATCATGTGTTCTTGATTGTTGGTGGATTTTCTCTGTTGGGAGGAGATAAAATTAGTCATTTTACTGTTGATCACAAGCTGGCACCATTAACCATTTAGTTAGGCCTTTGCAAAAAAATCTTAATTTCTGGCTTTTATATGGAGCATAACATCATATTATTGTGTGTGTGTGTGTGTCATGAATGAGGGGTCTGAGGCGTGCGGATCCATATGCAGGCTTTTATTAAACGAAGGCATGGTCAAAACAGGCAGGCGTCAAACAGGGCAAACAGGAGTATCAGAGATGAGGCAAACACAAAATCCAGAAACAGGCGGTGGTCAGGTCAGGCAGCAAACAATCAGAACAACGGAAAACAGGCAGGGTCAAAACCAAAGAATCTACAACTAGGAAAACACAAGGAAACTCGGAAACAACAATAGAACAGGCAAACAATGCAACCTGCAGGTAAGGGGCCTACAACAGTATTTATAGTCCTCAGACAGGAAGTAGCAGCAGAGGAGTGATCGCAGATCACCCAGAGGTAAGAGCTCCCTCTGCTGGCTTGGTGACAGTGTGAGTGAGTAATGAGTAAAAATCCTGGATTGATTTTTACATTTAGTAGTTTTGATCAGCACTGAGGTTGATTAATAGATTTATGCAAAACAAATTGGGAAAAAATGTTTATCTGATTTAGCAAATTGATTTAGTGAATGTTTTCATGATTGAACATAATGAAAGGGCAGTGAATTTGCCTACAGTGTATGAGTTTTTGAACATTTTCAAAGTATTTTATTAAACTCTTAATGTGTATGTACTGTATATTCATTTAAGTTCTATAATAATTATAATATCTATTCTATAATATTTTACAGTACACAGAATAAACAGAGATAACAGTATTATTTCTGAGTATTGATAGAGTATTGTACTGAAATAATGTCTGTATTTTCAGGAAACAAAAATCTACCAGTGACAGGAAAAAGAGAAGGCAATGTTACTCTACTGTGTGAATTTGAGGACAAACAGATTTTACATGTTGAGTTATTTAGTGAGTTAGAAACCATCGATGTCTGTCAGACTGAAGGATGTAGTGAGCAGTATCTAAAACAGCAGCATGTGACGTCATCATCAAGAATCTGAGCTTCAGTGACGCTGGGAAACACACTTTAAGAGTCTATTACAGTAATAATCAGACAAGCGTGGCACAGAATAAGGAGAGGATATACCAAATACATATTTATGGTAAATCCATAACTGATCAAACCATCATTATTACATTTCATTAGACATTAAAAAGATAACTGATGTCTTTGTGATTCTCCTCAGATGAGATTACTGTGAAAACAGACAAACCAATAAAACTGCATGTTCTGATGTCCAACGCTCATAAAGTGGAGAAGAACTCAAGTGAAGGCTGGAAGAAGGTCTGGGAGAGAGGTCACGGGTCTGGAGCGATAGAATGAGCGTCAGCGATGGAGACCTGATCATTAAAGCATTTACAGATAATGATGCTGGAACATACAGAGTTCTGGACGCTGAAGATAAAACCTTGATCACAGTGAACATCACAGGTGAGATAAATTCAGTGGATATGGCAACGTATTCTATTAAACCGTTTATTTATCGTGATTTGATTCAAACAGAAACTGATGTTAAACTGTGACTAACCATTCAATATCCTCTACAGAATCAGATACAAAATTAAAAGAGAAACTGGACAAAGATGAAGACAAAACTAATCACACTAAAGAACATGGTAAGTAAATTAGGAGGAAATGAGAAATTTATTAAAAATTAAGCAGCGAGTTAAAATAAATAAAGTTCTCTCTTCTCACTTTCCCTTTTCCATCTATAGGGATATGGATATGGCCAGTAGTGTGTGTGATTCTGGTTCTGATTGGGATTGGGATTGGTTTCTTTATATGGCAATGGCACAGAAATAGAAATGTCTCACGGGATTCAGTACAGGAGCGCTCAGTGGTAATGGAGAAACTCAATCCTGACTGAATGTGATTAAACTCAGGACTCCACATTAAACCTTGAGCCTTAAACTACTAAGAAAATCATCCCAGACCCCTCACATCCAGCTCACTCCGTCTTTGAACTGTCTTTGAACTGAGCACCAGGACAGTCTTCCTCCAGGCAGTCCATGTCATGAACACTTGAACACCACATTTCATATTTGCACATATCAATCATTTCAATCAATCATTTTTAGTTATATAGCGCTTTTAACAACACAGGTTGCATCAAAGCACTGTACAGTATAATGACAGGGATGTATAATGACGAGAGTGACCAATTTCTTATTAAATGCAGAGATGGTCTCTGTAGTCAATTCAACGATAGTCACTAGAAGTTATATAACAAACACATCATTCCTGCTTATATTTCTATGTTTGACATATTTGTATATTATTCTTTTTATTATCTGTGTCTTGTGATCCTGTTGCACTGTAGAGCTCCTGTCACTAAAACTTGTATCTGTAAACATACCTGGCAATGAAGTTGATTCTGATTCCGATTGAACACAGAGTTTAACTAAAATCTAATCTTGATAAATCCTGAAGTGTTAAACCTTTGTCCAGGACACTGGAGTCCGCCTTTGGCCCAGTGACAGGGAACCTTACATTACAGTCGGACTTTATTCTTGTTGTATATCTACAATTAATTAATATACATTTACATTAATATACATTTAGATGTTTTATTGAACTTTTTAGTTTGATTTCACCATTGTGGTAATCAGTGTTTGCTCCTGACCCTTGACTTTTTAAAGTTAGGTTTTTTATGGCTGCTGTAACTGTGTTGTGAACATTTGTAAGTAAATATTTATGGATAATCATCATGAAATTGGCTGTGTCTTTCACTCATTGGCTGACATTCAATGATGTGTGGTGTATGTTATTTTCTTCTAAAGACAAAATTCAGAAAAAGTACTACAGTTTAGTACTACAGCGTCATTCAGACTCACAGAAACATTCAGAATCATCAAGAATCAGCATGTGAATCTAAACAATAGTGAGTCAAAAGCTTCATGCTGCAATGTATGCTGGGTACCAGCACGGTACAAACATCACCCATGACTCCCAGCATGCATTGCAACACTAATATTGTCCACTTATTTTCTCTGTCACATCCCTGGACTGTTTGTGTTTTCATTCCCCATGTGCTCTGTCTCTGTGTGACCTAGTTTTTCTTTCATGTTAATTGTCATTAGATTCAGGTGTGTGCCGTTATTTCAATCATTATCTCTCCTATATAAGTTCCTTTCTGTTCAGTGTTTAATCGTCTGGTCTTAAGGTTGGTTTGTGTTGTGTGAATGCCTCTTCAGCCTCCTCCAGAGGATCTCTTCTTGCCAGGAGACCACGTTAGATGATGTGGCCCTCATCCATCTATTTCGGCTCAGGGCCTGTTACCACCGTAGAAGCGTCTGGGCCTGAGCCGAAACCAGCCAGCTGTACTCGATTCCTGCGAAAAATGCATTTGTTCAATTACGTATAGACTAAGCAGTCAGAAAGCTGTAATCTGCTGCTGAAACAGTTGAGATCAGACTCAATTCATCAGAGATCATGCTGAACGTAAACGCCAGGCAAAACGTAGATGTTTGGTGGATTTATTTACATGTTTTTTTGTCTTCATGAATTGACTGCATCTGGACTCACTTCACACAGTATTTTCTCACTGATAGACTGATATTTCGGTTGTCTTAGACTAACCAGCAGAGGTCAAAAAGACCCGTCATACTCTTCATAATCAAATGCTCTTTGTTTAAAGACAAAGAAAGCTCACCTGAGCTACTTTCACTTTTATTTTACTGTATATTACTACTTCACCTACTGTGGTGGGAGGAGCTAATGACAGACACAGTGGGCGTGGCGTCAGGCCTCGGAGAGGATTTTTTATTATTGACAAAAATGCAAAATAATGGTGTCCAGGGGAAAGAACGTCCAAAATAAACGGAGGAACTGGTGTCCTCGTCGTGCTGCAGTGGGAGTGCAGGTCAGGTAGTGTCGTCATGAAACAGGCTGTGTCTTTCACTCATTGGCTGACATTCAGTGATGTGTGGTGTGCTCCAGGGGGAAGGGACCAGGTAAGGGGCGGAGTCCGCTTCTCTGGGGGCGTGGCGAGTCCCTTCACACACCTTCCTGGACTCACAAGAACACCAGCGTGCAGTCTCTTCAGGTGTGCCTCGTCACACGCCACCAGACCTGTCCAATACCACACACACACACACACACACACACACACACACACACACACACACACACACACACACACACACACACACACACACACACACACACACACACACACACACACACACACACACAGAGATAGGGAACGGACTCGATCTCAGATACACAGAAAACAAGACTCATGAACTCATGAACTTATACAATGTAAGTTTCAAACTTTTTGTATTATTATAGTTTTTTTGTAGCTTTTGTATTATTTTTCCCTTTTTGGTCTAAAAGAGTTACCTCCAAATGATGCTAATGATGCTAAGGAAATGTCAACATGTTGATCGTTATAATGATCATGTTAAGTTGTTTTTAATCGATGGATTATTCATGTAATTATTAAATTGTTCTAGACTGATCGCTCGTCATAATAAGATGATTTCTAGACAGCAATTAAATCAATTTCTGTGACTTTCAGTTTGGTTTATATGTTAAATCCTGAAATGAAAGTGAAACCGTTTCGAGGTCTGTTGTGTATTATTTTATAGTTCTTTTATCATCTTTGTGATGTGTGTCTGTGTCTCTTCAGGTTCTTCAGTCTGCTGCTTCTGTTTGGTCTCTTCTATCACAGTCACAGCGGTCAGTATCTTTCTGGTAATAAATCATGTCCTTTTCTTGTTTCTCTCTTTTGTCACTCATCCAGTGATTTTTGTGGATTGGTTGATTTCAATTTCCAAACATATTACATCATGAATCTCTTTGTGATTTATTTGTTTTAACCCTTGGGTAATGTTCAAATTCACTACACTTTAGTTATGTTTGGGACGAAAAGATCCACTAAAGTACACTGCTGTAAAAATGTAATGGATATATATAAATCTGTTAATCAACCTCAGTCCTGATCAAAATTACCAAACGTTTAAATTTATTTCTCCCTCATTTACTGTTCGTGTCTGTTTTTTCCTCATTGGCTTTCATTATAATGATATTTAATCATGTGTTCTTGATTGTTGGTGGATTTTCTCTGTTGGGGAGAGATAAAATTAATCATTTTCACTGTTGATCACAAGCTGGCACCATTAACCCTTTAGTTAGGCCTTTGCAAAAAATCTTAATTTCTGGCTTTTATATGGAGCATAACATCATATTATTGTGTGAGTGAGTGAGTAATGAGTAAAAATCCTGGATTGATTTTTACATTTAGAAGTTTTGATCAGCACTGGTTGATTTAATAGATTTATGCAAAACAAATGGGAAAAAATGTTTATCTGATAGATTTTTACAGCAGTTTGATTTAGTGAATGTTTTCATGCCGAACATAACGAAAGGGCAGTGAATTTGTCCACAGTGTATGAGTTTTTGAACATTTTCAAAGTATTTTATTAAACTCTTAACGTGTATGTACTGTATATTCATTTAAGTTCTATAATAATTATAATATCTATTCTATAATATTTTATGATGAGCTCAGGTACACAGATTAAACAGAGATACCAGATTTATTTTTCAGTATTAACATTTTGTACTGAAATAATGTCTGTATTTTCAGGAAACAAAAATCTACCAGTGACAGGAAAAAGAGACGGCAATCTCACTCTACTGTGTGAAATTGAGGACAAACAGATTTTACATGTTGAGTTATTTAGTGAGTCAGGAACCATCGATGTCTGTCAGACTGAAGGATGTAGTGAACGAGTATCTAAAACAGCAGCATGTGACGTCCTCATCAAGAATCTGAGCTTCAGTGACGCTGGGAAACACACTTTAAGAGTCTATTACAGTAATAATCAGACAAGCGTGGCACAGAATAAGGAGAGGATATACCAAATCCATATTTATGGTAAATCCATAACTGATCAAACCATCATTATTACATTTCATTAGACATTAAAAAGATAACTGATGTCTTTGTGATTCTCCTCAGATGAGATTACTGTGAAAACAGGCAAACCAATAAAACTGCATGTTCTGATGTCCAACGCTCATAAAGTGGAGAAGAACTCCAGTGAAGGCTGGAAGAAGGTCTGGGAGAGAGGTCACGGGCTCTGGAGCGATAGAATGAACGTCAGCGATGGAGACCTGATCATTAAAGCATTTACAGATAATGATGCTGGAACATACAGAGTTCTGGACGCTGAAGATGAAACCTTGATCACAGTGAACATCACAGGTGAGATAAATTCAGTGGATATGGCAACGTATTCTATTAAACAGTTTATTTATCGTGATTTGATTCAAACAGAAAACTGATGTTAAACTGTGACTAACCATTCAATATCCTCTACAGAATCAGATACAAAATTAAAAGAGAAACTGGACAAAGATGAAGACAAAACTAATCACACTGAAGAACATGGTAAGTAAATTAGGAGGAAATGAGAAATTTATTAAAAATTAAGCAGCGAGTTAAAATAAATAAAGTTCTCTCTTCTCACTTTCCCTTTTCCATCTATAGGGATATGGATATGGCCAGTAGTAGTGTGTTCTTTGATTCTGGTTCTGATTGGGATTGGTTTCTTCATATCGCGATGGCACAGAAATAGAAATGTCTCGCAGGATTCAGTACAGGAGCGCTCAGTGGTACTGGAGAAACTCAATCCTAATCCTAAATGTGATTAAACTCAGGACTCTACATTAAACCTTGAGCCTTAAACTACTCAGGAGCCTACAAACACCTGCTGACACCACTGTTACTGAAACTTACCACTTCAACACCAACAAGATTCTGTCATCATAACGGCAGCTTGAGGTGTGCCAGAATATGACTCTAATATAATATAGTGACTGTTGCTCAAGCGATGAGCGAACTGACCACCATTTTTATACCTTTTTTTTTAATGAATTGACATTTGGTTTATACTTTTTTAAAACTTTCATCAGCAAAGACATACAGAAATTCTAACGATCATATTGAGAACATACTGAAATGTTACAGAATCCATAATGGACAACTCTTATTTGCACTGTAACAAATTGACGTTAAAAAAACGGCCATATTTCACAGTATGATCAAGGGTTTTTTTTTTATTACAACTTTAAAATACTTGTAATATTTGTTGTTTTCGAGAAGGTTCTGTAGTTCTGTGAATTAATGTTATTCAGAGTCAACACTCAGAGACTTTGTTTCAAATCACACTCTACACCCTCTTTCACTATTTCCTACATGAGTTTAATAATATAGTCTACCTGACAGTATAAACACTAATAAGTGAATTCAGACAATGATGAAATTATTCCCTGTGAGGAAAAAAAATTGAGAAACTCAAAATGGAATAAACAAACCCTGGGATCTGGAAGATAGAGGATTTGCTCATCTGACCCTTCACACATCCTATGATATAAGTTCATAATCATAACTTCATATCTGTTATTATTTTGAGCCCATGGTGTGTTCACACACTTCCCACCAAATATCTTTCTAAAAAATATGCACTCTTTTACTCTAAATTTATCTTTGAGAATTTGATGTATTGATATGAATTCATGTCTGAATTGGCTTGTTATTGTTTGTGCATCTGGCATGATATCATTTTACCTCTAATAATAAATTGTTACATTTTACTTATTTGATCTCTTATGAAATTTCTTTCAAATAGGATTATCGTGTAGTCTAACATTTCCACAAATCTGTGTCCAGATCAGATCATACTTAAGGACCAATAGTTAGCAGGGGGCTGGCAATCAATCAATCAATCACTTTTATTTATATAGCACTTTTACAAATACAGATTGTATCAAAGCACTGAACAGTATAAAATAGAAGAACAGGGATGTATAATGACGAGATTGAACAATTTGTTATTAAATGCAGAGATGGTCTCTGTAGTAAATTCAACAATAATCACTAGAAATTAAGTGTCCCAAACAAAGCAAGACAGAGGCTGGAAGGAATCAAAATTTCATCCATACAGAATGGAGAAAAAAAGCCTTGAGAGAAACCAGACTCAGTTGGGGCCAGTTCTTCTCAGTGTCTGTGTCTGTCTGTCTCTGTTTGTCTGTCTCGGTGTGTGTGCGCTCATCTGGATCTGGTGATCTGTGCATGGGGCTCATCTAGGTGTTCTGGTCTCTGATGAACATAATCTCTGGGTGCTGATCCACCATCTGATCTGGATACAAACTGAGAAACAGATTAAGAAACAAACTAATATTAGCGTAGATGCCATTCTTTTACGATGTCACGAGTACATTGTGCGTTCCCGGTTCCAGCCGATCTAATTAATGCAGCCTAGCAATCCTTTAACACATTTGAATAATAAAAAGTTTATCAGTGTGTTATGTGTAGGCTGGGTTAAAAGATGTGTCTTTAATCTAGATTTAAACTGCTGTAGTGTGTCTGCTTCCTAAAAGGTGTTAGGAGATTGTTCCAGAGTTTGGGTGCTAGATAGGAAAATGTATTATCAAATGGTCATAGTTTTGAGAATGCAGTGGGCGTGCAGGACTATAATGTTGTGGCCGAAGACCATCGGGACTGGGATCTGATGCTGCGATATGTGCTGTTCAGGATCAGAGAAGTGCCACAAGCGCCAACAGGCTTTCCTTTACAAACTCCCTCTTGGCCGACAGCCCCAGGGACTCCTGGATGTCACCAGAGAAGCCTCGGAGCAGCAGTCGGCAGTCCACTGAAGCAATGTCGAACACATTAAGGAGATGAGGAGCGGATCGACCGGGTCATGCTTTTAGTCCAGGACCACCTCAGTAAGGCACGACATCAGGACCAGCCCAGGAGTCATCACCCGGCAGCGACCCTACCGCGGCAGGCTATAGATGAAGAGATCCAACAAATACTGAATTTGGGGGTAATCGAACCATCTCACAGTCCGTGGTCCAGCCCAGTCGTGATGGTCCCGAAACTGGATGGTACCCTCCGTTTCTGTAATGACTTTCAACACCTGAATGAAATTTTAGAGTTTCTGTGACGTTTTAGTGAATGAGCAGTTAGAACACCCTGGGAAGTGCCTGGATCATCACCAATCTTGACCTAACCAAAGGTTATTGGCAAGTATCACTGTCTGAGTCTGCAAAAACAAAACAGCATACCGGACCCTTCCCTTCGGCCTCCATGGTGCCCCAGTGACGTTCCAATGAATGATTGACATTATATTATGACCCCACAAAGCCTATGCAGCAGCCTATTTGGATGGCGTTGTGATCCAGTCCGAGGCATGGGACGACCTCTTGGACTGGTTACGGAGGGTGCTTTCAGAGCTTCAGAGGGCTGGGCTCACTGCCAACCCCGGCAAATGTCACAATATATATAGATTCAATTTAATTATTGTAGAGCAGATTATATAATCAATGTGTTAATTTGTCTTATGTAATTAGTGGACTTTCCATTACACTCCTCCATTTTGATCATTTATTGATCAATCAAAATTAACAGTAAATACAAAACATATTTTCCCTTATTCCTAACATCATGTATATTAATTCACTAGGATTCAAAGCATACCATCACTCTAATGAGTAGCAGCTATATGGAACTTGGGTAAAATCTGATCCAAAAAGTCACTTTATTGATCCGTGTCGCCCTCTAGTGGTGTTGAAACTTTCTTGCAGTGACTCTTGGGAACCTATGTAGCCCTTTCTGCTACCTTGACTGCAGTGTGTGTTATCAGCAAGAACTGGAACAGGCCGTTCCACCTCTTGGACTTCCAATGTTTTCTACTCAAATCCTTAATTACCACAAAGTCGCCAGGCCTGATGTTGTGCAAGGGTCCCTCGGCCAGCCTAAACAAGGTGTCCTTGACCTGTTGAGATATCTGAGAAAGAACATATCAATACCCAAAAACTGTCCAATCTGATCAATGGCTTTGTTTGCAAAGGGTGTGCCATTATCACTATTGATCTTTCTTGGTATTCCCGACCTGGGAATAATTTCAGATATAAGTGCCTTTGTAACAGTACCAGCATTCTGTTTAAATGTGGGGAAAGCTTCCACCCATTTTGAGAAAAATGTCAGTCTTTTCAATACCAATCGTGCCTTCACATGGCGTCAGTTCGATAAAATCAAACATTATATGATCATATGGTTGATTTGGAGGTAGATGTGCTACTTGAGGCATTTTTTGTCCTCTCCCCACAATGTTTGTGGCACAAATCATACATGATTAACAATACCTGTCTGCGAAGGAGGTAAATCCCTTTGTGGACCAATACAAAATTACCATGTCAAACTTTTGTCCTTTACTAACATGATCTAAGCAGTGTGCAGTTTTGAATTGTGTGGGAAAAAGTGTTTTGGCCAACAAGGTTTGTCTTCAGTGCTGAACCAAATGTTGTTTGGCAGTTTGCACTCGGCCTTCACCCATTGTTTTCTCTCTTCTGGTGTTGCAAAATATTTCATGGCTGTAAGAGAATCAGAAAAGAATGTGAATGGGTCATTGTTAACTGTTGCACATGTTAGAGAAGATTTTGTTCCTGTGGTTGCATTCTTTGCAGCTGTATCAGCTCATTTGTTACCTAAAGACACAAAATCATTGCAAATAGCAAATTTGCAAATAGCAATTAACTTTGGAAGCAAAATTGTTTCTAACAATGCTGCTATTTTGTTGAGATTTAGAACAGGCTTATTTCAAGAATTTCCAGTGCTTTCACAAAGCCGCAAAATCAGGGCAAGTAGAAAAAGCCTAACCAGAATCTGTGAAAAGCAGTGTTGGGAGCAGTGTGGCAGGATTCAACACTGTGCATCGTTTTATTGTGATGTTTGGCATTTTTAATAAAATAGCATTGTACATGAGCCATCTGGCAGCAGGCAAATGGGATGTTTTGGTTTCCAACAGGATCATAGCGTGTGGCACTAGCAGAGTTACATCAGAGTTGCCCACAATAGCTTTTTCTGCAGATGCAACAGCTCTCTGTCATTTCGGCAAGCCTGCTGCTACTGGGTCACGTTTACTCAAAAAATAAGCCGCATGTCTCAATTTGCCCCATGACCCTGTAACAGAACAGAAGTTATGTTCTCCTCAACAGTTTGTATGAAATTTCTGTCTGGATCTGGGCCTTGTGACACTTGTAACAATGATTTCAAATGCGTTTTCTACTTCTGGGGTCCATGTCAGTTTGTCATGTGGCTGTAAACTGCAGTTTTTATCAGCCCCACATCAAATTTAGAGGAAGCCCAGGCAAATTTTGGAACTTCCTTTATAGCTGGAATGGTTGACATTTCACTCTCTGTGAGGTAGCAGTGGTCTGCTATTTCGCAATCCCTCACGTAGACTGTGCGCACAGCTGTTACAGCAGACTCACTCAAACACTCTCATTATATGCAGACAGCGTTGGGTTGTATTCAACATTTCCCTGTACCATCTGCATCCAATTCACATGAAAAACACGCGCTTTTTTTTTTTTTATATAGCGCTTTTAACAACACAGGTTGCATCAAAGCACTGTACAGTATAATGACAGGGATGTATAATGACGTGAGTGACCAATTTCTTATTAAATGCAGAGACGGTCTCTGTAGTCAATTCAACGATAATCACTAGAAGTTAAGTGTCCCCAACCAAGCAAGCCAGAGGCGACAGCGGCAAGGAAACAAAACCCCATGCATACAGAATGGAGAAAAAAACCTTGGGAGAAACCAGACTCAGTTGGGGTCAGTTCTCCTCTGACCGGACGCCCAGCACTTAACTTCCAGTTCAATTTTAAACGCAGCTGTGTCAGGTAGTGTAAATGACTTAGTGTGTGTGTGTGTGTGTGTGTGCATCAGGATCTGGTGATCTGTCGACGGGCGCATCTAGGTGTTCTGGTCTCTGATGAACATAATCTCTGGGTGCTGATCCACCATCTAGTCTGGATACAAACTGTGAAAACAGATTGAGAAAGAGACAGGACTAATATTAGCGTAGATGCCATTCTTTTACGATGTCACAAGTACATCGTATTGTAGGAGTAGTGTTCCCGGTTCCAGCAAATCTAAGTAATGCAGCCTAAAAATCCTTTAACAGATTTAAATAATAAAAGGCGTGTTGGTGTGTTATGTGTAGGCTAAGTTAAAAGATGTGTCTTTAATCTAGATTTAAACTGGCAGAGTGTGTCTGCTTCCCGAACAGAGTTAGGGAGATTGTTCCAGAGTTTAGGTGCTAGATAGGAAAAGGATCTGGTGCCCATGAGTTGATTTTGATATTCTAGGTATTATCAAATGGCCAGAGTTTTGAGAACGCAGCGGACGTGCAGGACTATAATGCGATAAGAGCTCGCTCAAGTATTGAGGAGCTAAACCATTCAGGGCTTTATAGGTAATTAATAAGATTTTAAAATCTATTCGATGTTTGATAGGAGCCAGTGCAGTGTTGACAGAACCGGGCTAATATGATCATACTTCCTTGTTCTAGTAAGGACTCTGGCTGCTGCGTTTTGGACTAGCTGAAGTTGGTTTATCAAGCGTGCAGAACAACCACCCAATAAAGCATTGCAATAATCTAACCTTGAGGTCATAAACGCATGAATTAATATTTCTGCATTAGAGGTTGAAAGCATAGGTCGTAATTTAGATATATTTTTAAGATGGAAAAACGCAGTTTTACAGATGCTAGAAACATGATTTTCAAAGGAAAGATTGCGGTCAAACAGCACACCTAGGTTCCTAAATGATGATGAAGAATTAACAGAGCAGCCATCAAGTGATAGGCTGTGTTCTAGATTATTATATGTGGGGTTTTTAGGTCCAATTATTAGCACCTCTGTTTTTTCAGAATTTAACATTAAGAAGTTACTCATCATCCAGCTTTTTATGTTGACTATGCATTCTGTTAGTTTCTCAATTTGGTGTGTAACACCAGGCTGCGCTGAAATATAGAGTTGAGTATCATCAGCATAGCAATGAAAACTAACACCATGACTCCTGATAATATCTCCCAGAGGTAACATGTACAGGTTGAAAAGTAACGGTCCTAGCACTGAGCCTTGAGGAACTCCATATTTCACTTTTGATCGATGTGATACCTCCTCATTTAATGCCACAAACTGATAGCGGTCAGATAGATATGATTTAAACCATGCTAAGGCGCTTCCTCTAATGCCAACATAGTTTTCTACTCTATCCAAGAGAATGTTGTGATCGATAGTATCGAATGCTGCGCTAAGATCTAATAGCACTAATAACGAGATAAAACCACGATCAGATGATAGAAGCAGGTCATTAGTAACTCTAATGAGAGCAGTCTCAGTACTATGGTACGGTCTAAAACCTGATTGGAAATCCTCACAGACACCATTTTTTTCTAAAAAGGAATACAGTTGTGAGGATACTACCTTTTCTAGTATCTTTGACAGAAAAGGAGATTAGAGATTGGTCTGTAATTTACTAAGTCTTTTACAATTTTATCTCTGATGGTATCAATCTTAGAAGTAAAGAAATTCATGAACTCATTGCAGCTATACTCTTTGGGAATATTAGCACCTGTTGATGCTTTATTTTTTGTTAATTTAGTTACTGTACTGAATAAATACCGGGGGTTGTGTTTGTTTTCTTCTAAAAGGGATGAAAAATAATCAGATCTTGCAATTTTTAATGCTTTTCTGTATGACAGCATACTCTCCCGCCAGGCAATACGAAATACTTCTAATTTGGTTTTTCTCCACCTGCGCTCCATTTTCGGGCTGCTCTCTTTAGGGTGCGTGTGTTGTCATTATACCATGGAGTCAGATTGTTTTCTTTTATCTTTTTAAGTGCAAAGGAGCAACTGTATCTAAAGTGCTAGAAAAAAGAGAGTGCATAGTTTCTGTTACATCATCAAGTTTTTGCGTCGTATTGGATGAGCTAAGGAATTGAGATAAGTCAGGAAGGTTATTTAGAAAGCTTTCTTTTGTGGTGGAAGTGATGGTTCTACCATACTTGTAATAAGGTGCAGAGTTTACAGGTTTAACTATACAGAGTTCACACAAGACTAGATAGTGATCTGAAATGTCATCACTTTGCTGCAGTACTTCAACCATTTTAACATCCATTCCATGTGACAGTATTAGATCTAGAGTATGATTTTGACAATGAGTAGGTCCAGAGACGTGTTGTCTAACCCCAACGGAGTTCAAAATGTCTAAGAAAGCTGATCCTAATGAGTCTTTTTCATTATCAACATGGATATTAAAATCGCCAACAATTAAGACTTTATCTGCGGCCAGTACTAACTCAGTTAGAAAATCAGCAAATTCTTTAATGAAATCTGTGCTGTGCCCTGGTGGCCTGTATACAGTAGCCAGTACAAACATGACAGAAGATTTATCACTAGCACATGATTCTGTAGATCAGTGGTTCCCAACCTTTTAAACTCACAGCCCACACAACCAAACACATATGTTTCATGGCCCACTGCAAAAAAATTTAAATGAACCTGTTATTTGTGTCGGGTTAGTAACTGAGCTCCCACACATGTGAAACCTAGCGCTAGGTACTCGCTGCTATATTTTCTTCTTTTAGGTTTATTTTGAGTCTTTTCTGTGTCCTGCTTACTTGTAGATGAAGTATTTTCCCTTTTCAGCTATCCCGTTGTCAACCATTTATCCATGTTTACATCTGTTTTGGCATGTATGCAGCAAAAATATGTTACATAGCCTAAATCGCGCGGGTTGTTTTTAAATCAATCAACGACCTGGAATAGTGAACGCATAGTAACAGTTTATTATAATTTTTGTTATTTAATTAATTATGATAATTATTACTACACATTTTTACGTACATTAGCAATATTATTATTTCTATTGATAATAACTGGCGGCCCCCCTGCAATACCGTTGCGGCCCACTGGGGGGCCGCGGCCCACAAGTTGAAAACCACTGCTGTAGATCATGTTATATGCAGCACCAAAACTTCAAATGAGTTATACTTAAAGCCTGCCCTCTGAGAAGTACTAAGAATATTGTTATAAATTGTAGCAAAACCTCCCCTCTACCTTTTAAACGTGGCTCATTTTTATAGAAATAATTTTGGGGGGTAGATTCCTTTAGCGTAATATAATCATCTGGTTTTAGCCAGGTTTCTGTCAAACAAAGCAAATCTAGCTTCTGATCATTGATCAAATCATATACATAAAGGGCTTTTGTGGAAAGTGATCTAATCAAGCCAAGTTTTATCGTTTGCTTATTTGAATTATAGGTAGTTTTAATTTGTTGGACATTATTGCTTTTGATTAGGTTTGGACGTTCTCTGCATATTCTAATTCGGGGAACAGACACAGTCTCTATAGTGTGATATCTATGTGAAAGAGTCTCTATGTGCTGAGAATTAACTGCCTTCTGTGACGTGAGGCAGCTAGCAGACGGTCGGTTTAGCCGGTCTGTCTGCTTCCTGACCTGGGCACTAGTTGGTCATGTTGGAGCTATAAGACTATATGCCATATTTCTAGATAGAAGAGCGGCACCACCCAGGAGGGATGAAGACCATCTCTTTTCAACAGGTCAGGTCTGCCCCAGAAACTCATCCAATTGTCTATAAAGCCTATGTTGTTCTGCGGGCACCACTTAGACATCCAGCCATTGAGACCCAGCAGTCTGCTGTAAATCTCATCACCCCGGTAAGCAGGGAGGGGACCAGAGCATATTACATTGTCCGACATCGTGCTTGCAAATTCACACACCTCTTTAATATTATTTTTAGTGATCTCCGACTGGCGAAGTCGAACATCATTAGCGCCGGCGTGAATAACAATCTTACGAAATTTACGTTTAGCATTAGCCAGCACTTTTAAATTTGACAAGATGTCAGACGCTCTGGCTCCCGGTAAGCATTGGACTACGGTGGCTGGTGTCTCTATTTTCACGTTCCGTACAATAGAATCACCAATTACTAGAGCACTTTGATCAGGTTTCTCAGTGGGTGCGTCACTGAGTGGGGAGAACCTGTTTGATGTTCTGATCGGAACGGAAGAGCGGTGTTTTGACCCGCGACTAGCCCGCCTCACGGTCACCCAATTGCCCTGCTGCAGGGGCTCTGAAGCTGGAACCGAACAATGTACACGATTCACTGTACTAGTCGCATCCAAAGATGTATCTACAGCCCTCGCATTCTTACTGTCCTCAATTAAAGTTTGGATACGTGTCTCTAATTCTAAAACCTTCTCTGTCAGCCTAGCAATTTCCCTGCATTTATCACACGTGAATCCCTGATCACTAACAGAGAAGGATAAACTATACATGTGACAGACGATGCAGGAGAAGCCATTTACTCACCGTGAGGATTCACTTACCACTCTTGTTTTGATGAGCTTGTGAAAATGGAGCGAACGAGCGCGAGGAACAAATGAACAGGAGCGGAAAAAAAAGCCCACAATAGGCGAAAAACGCGGGTGGGAGCGAAAGTGAATCGGCTAACGAGTACTAACTCACCGCCGAGTTTTAGATTAAAGCGAACGAACTAACAGCAGTCTAATTAGTTAGATTAATTTGATAGTATCAATGATTGGTACACAGTTAAATTATATTTGATCGCTAGAGAAGAGGTGATAAATTGAAAAGCGAAGCTACACGCAGCTACAAACAAACCAACCTCTCAGCCAATGTGACACATGTGGAAGAGAGTCCACAACATCAAACAACAGTTGCTGTTCATCTCTCAATTCAACAGTAACAGCACATTTGTTTTCTGTCCAAACCAGCTATTTCAGGTCTAATGTGTCTGTACATTGAAACCATCTTTGTTCAAACATCTCATCTCTTCCAAATGACACATGTGGTGAACAATACAATTCAGAGAGTAGCACGATTTCAGAACTAGCTAAAGCTCTGTCTTTTGCAGCATTGACAAGCCTTTTACATAATTCAGTATTTTGCAATTTCCACTGATAAGTTTGAAGTTGATTTTTGCATTGGGTCGCTTGAATGCCATCTGGACCGGATGATAAAAAAATACCCAGTCTGCACAGCAAATCTCTCCCCAGCAGATTTTGTGATAGGAGAAAACAATACTCGAAACTCATGCCATTTTCCTCCTTGTGTTTCAAAGGTACGGTGAAATTTTCTCTGATTGTATGGCCCGATGCAGAAATTGACATAATTTCCACCTAATTTTGGAATTAAATTTAGTTAATCTATTTTAATTGCTGAGTAACTAGCTCCATTATCAGCAAGAAACATCATTGCAGCTCCTTTTATCCATAGTCTAACCTGTGCCATTTGTTTGTATGCTCAATTATTTAAGTGAGTATATGTGCCTACCTACTTATTCGGAGAACATTCCTCTTTTTCTAATCTTGTGATACAATCATGTATCAGAGTAAAGCATATTTTCTTTGTTGTAGTCAGTAGCAAGCACATTTTCTTCATTGCAGTTAGCTGGGTTAGTATTGTTTCTGTTCCGATGTGGATATTACACCAGACTCCCCCTCTTTTTCTGCTCTCAGTTGTGCAGCTCTCTGCCGTCAGTCTGCATTTGCGTTCGCCTTTTGGGATCAGTCACTGCTTGGTTTCTCAAACGTGGACAATTAATCATCAAGACCGGGCTCATTGCAGTACCAGCAAACATCTGGATCGATTTGAGACAGTCTTTGTCCTCTTCCTTTCCCTCGTCCTCACCCTCTGTAGCCCACTCCTCTTCCTGGCTTACCTCTGTACATAGTCAAAGTTTTCACTTGAAGCTCCTTCCCTCCTTTTCTTCCAGCTTTCTCATGTTGTCTATTTTTTTTCCCCAGTTTCTCATCCTCCTATCTGATGCAGGTGTCTGTCTTTTCTTCATTTATTCTGTTCATTAACAGCAGCTGTTCGTCGTCACCAATGCTCAATCAGCGCTTTATTAATCACAGAATTATCTCATTAACTTTACTGATTCAGGGTGTGTGCACACATAATAAGTGTTTATGAGGATGTTGTTGTGGAATTTAAAGGGTTAATATAAACTATGACGCTGTCTACTGGTATTTAAAGTACTCTATTGGTGGGGTGTAATATGGCAGATGGCCATATAAACCAATAAAACAACAGTAATTTCTACTGTAATAATACCCAAAACATGTAAGGGTTTGTAATGGTTTAATGGAAACATTAAGAATTTCTGTGATTAATTGTTTAATTGATTAAGCTGCATAATGATACTCATACCGTGCTGCATGTTATTGACAAAATTGAGCTGAAACTTGACTTTGCAAATCAAATCGCAAAATGCAGTTAGTAGTACAATTAGTAGTATCCCATGCAGTAGTACAGATGGCAGTGGGAGGAATCACGAGAATCAAACAGGTCCACCTGAGCCTTCCTGAATCTGCCGCCCCATCTCGGGATGCACCTGTTGCATATTTATACCCATGCAGTATGAACGGGGAGTGGCTTAAGAAGTAGCACTAGCCAAAATTCATTGGCATTTTCTTTTATTTAGAGCGATTTAGGGCTCCAAGCAAGACCTCAGTCTGTCTGTCAACTCGTAGTGACCGATAGATAGGGAGCTAAAAGTAAATGTACTATTATGTAATGGCCCAAAGTGTTTTAGGGTTCTAGGCGAGCTAAAAAAAAATTGGGCCCACTGGTGTAAAAACAGCGAGAAGAAAGCACAAAAAAAAACAATTTCAAGATTTATATACTACTGAAGAAACACGGAGGTAGCACAATCAGAGAGGCTAGGTCACAACATCAGAACTCTGACAGCAGTTATGAATATACAACATATCAAATAATATTCATATTTATGTACACTGCACACCAAGCCAGCAGAGGGAGCTCTAACCTCGGTATAAACTGTGAACGCATCCTCTGCTACTACTTCCTGTTTGGAGACTATATACGCTGAAGCAGGCCTTTCCTTGGCATGTAGCATTGAAGTTAGCATAAGCCTATGTTTGTTCTTGCTTATAGTAACCGTGTTTTGTGATTGTATAATCATGGTAAATTTTCGTAAGGGATATGTTAATTAATTCATATATTTTACATATATATTTTACAGCGGGTACTTGTGAAAATGATTAGGCTACAGGCTAACACACCACATAATGACGTGCATTATAAGGCACTTCAGTGTAATGTGCACTGCATGTGCAAGAGTAAAAAAACAAAACAAAAGAAAACATATATTATAGCGGCATTTGAGGGGCCCCTAAAGCAAAGTAGGGCCCCAGTGTGTATTGCCTGTTGGACAGGCCGGGACTGCAGAAAATGTACAAAATTTAGATTTCGTAGTTTAACCTGTTTATTTGATAATAAAACAGCTTTAAACAATGTTTATGTGCCATAAAACATATGATTTTCAAATTTTCTCTTTGACTTAGCTTTTAGGCTTATTTACATAGGTAGGTTTTTCTAGATAAATATGCGATATAGTCTGACGCTCAAGCATGTTACACATACAGTATATACATTTTTGTAAAACATGCTACTTTAAGTTTGAATGCTGATTGTGTATGTTATTTTAATAAACGCTGCAAATCTAAATAATTATGATAAGCACAAATTAACGAACAAACATGAACAATAACCACAACAATTACTGACTGCTTAAATTGAACTGATGTTGAAAAAGGCAATATCTCAGCTTTTCAAAAGGGAAAGATATCTGAGTGAAACTTTCAATATTCATTTGTGTCGAACTACAGCAACGCAAAGCAAACGCTCGAGAATATATTGAGTTAGACTGCGAAATAAAGCAGAAATAGAAGTTATGCAGCTGATTTGTGATGAATCAGAGATGAACGTTTAGCTGCGGCCCATCCTTTCTGCCATCCAAGATAGTGAATGATTCCTCCTGCGATGACTGTAGCCACGAAAAACACAGCAATAGCCAGACCAACACCACCGAACATCAATGCCCTCTCTTTCGTAGTCAATACTTCAGACAGACAGAGACAGAAGGAATATTCAGATTTGTAAACAAAGCGTTAACTAGAATTAGTTCTGCATTTCAGTAGAGCTGGAACATGAAAAAGTAAATGGACAACCGATATAACAACCAGTGCTTACCTGTGATGTCAACTTCTTTTGGCTTTTCTGTTCCAAACAGACCTGTAAAGATACGATCGGTTTATCATACACAGGTGGAAAACAGTTTTAGTTGCTTTTGGTTGAGAGAGTGGGTGCTCGTGTGCTGCTAAATCCTATCTCAAAACAAAAATCATCTACGAATCGTGCGTAGTGTTGGGGGTAATGCATTGCAAGTAACGCGAGATTGAGAATCAGAGAATCAGATTACTTTTTTTCATGTATCTAGTAAATTACTTTTTAACTTACAAGAAAATATACTAAAGTTACTTTTTCATTTACTTTGTTTTCATATTTATTGACTGACGATTGCTGGAAGAAATCAGACGGGTAGAGGTACTGTGCAATAATTAACAACATAATAAAAACAGACACTCAAGGTCTGCCCTTGTTTAAAAAGTGATGCGAAAGTAACCCAAATAATGTAATTCATTTCTTTTTTGGGAATAATTAATTACTATAAATCATTACTTTTAATGTAACAACACAAATCTTAGGTGGTAAATTTGTGAAGATCAGTTACCCTTGATCTCGAGTCTGATGAGCTTTTCGAAGAACATCTCTGGAGTGTTTTTCTTTGCTCCACAGGAATATATGCCTGAATCTGACTCTTTTGCTCCTAAAATATTTAAGGAGATTGTGGTGATCAATGCGTCTGTGGCAATTTTCAGTCGAGTACTGTTTTGATTGTAGTTGGTCAGGAGATTATTTCCTGTTTTGTCTTTCTTCACAGAAATCAGTAGAATATGTTCTTCTGAACTGAGGTGATACCAAGCGATCTCATATCGGCCTATCATGCTGCAGTTGAGATTGATGTCTTCTCCCTTCTGAACCGTTAACACGTCAAAAGATCCTTGTACACCTGATAAAGCATTTACAAACACAGATTAATTTTAGACCATGTTCAAAGTAATAGCTGTTGTGTTTGCGGGTGAAATGTTACTTTCATAATATGTGAAGTTGAATATATTTACCATTAGACTTGATTGTCATGATCCAGTTAAAATATACAAAGAAAAAAGACTTTATCCATTGTGTCATTCGTGATGGTGTCGATCAAACTACAAGTTTCAGCACAATGTAGAGTCTATAACCACAGGTTGTTTCCACTTCCTTTCTGGAGAATTCTAAAAAAACACCTGCGAGTTTTAATAAAAATGATTTGAAAGCATACACTGTAAAAAACTAAAGTTGTTACCTAATGTTAATGTAAATAACAACTAAAATATTTTAGTTGACTTAAAATTTAGGCAGTGGGGTAAAAAGCTATTTCAAGTCGAAACAACTTTAGTTTGACACTTGCATAGAAAACACAGAAAAAGGGTAGATCTGAAATAGATTTGTGAGACTATGATCACAAATATTTCATTTTGTTGTTACAGTATTAGCTACATAAACAGGGACAATACAGTTTGCACCTTCAAACTGGCTTACATGTTCTTATTTCTTTATTTTTTAACTGAAGGAGGAAGTGGTTGTTTCCTGAGGTGATGTCAGACAGAAAGCTTACGCTGCAACTTCGAACAAGTCAAAGGTGCTTTAGGTTTGAGCTCCTTCAGCGATGAATGACTTTTAAAGCAGGCAAAGTCATTTAGTAAAGTGTGTGTAAATACACAAACAATAGAATGGAACACAATGCACATAAAATCTTAATCTTCATCCCTGAGAAAAAGGGATGTTAAATTTGAGTCAAATACTTAATGCAGCCACTGATTAAATTTCAAATTCAAATTCAAATTTTATTTGTCCCAAATATATATATAAAATATAAAAAAGAAAAATATATATAAAGAAGATGTGTACAAAGTATAAAAGTAAAATATAAAGTATAAAATTGTAAAGTGTAAAGTGGCTGTTGTGAATGTCCAATGTAAAGTGCAAAAATTGTCCAGTGTAGAGGAAAGTGACAAGTATTTGGGGAAAGAGGGGTGAACTGCAGAGGCTAAACCGACCGTCTGCTAGCTGCCTCACGTCACAGGAGGCAGTTAATTCTCAACACATAGAGACTCTTTCACCTAGATATCACACTATAGAGACTGTGTCTGTTCCCGAATTAGAATATGCAGAGAACGTCCAAACCTAATCAAAAGCAATAATTTAATTAATGTCCAACAAATTAAAACTACCTATAATTCAAATAAGCAAACGATAAAACTTGGCTCGCTAAATATTAGATCACTTTCCACAAAAGCACTTTATGTATATGATTTGATCAATGATCAGAAGCTAGATTTGCTTTGTTTGACAGAAACCTGGCTAAAACCAGATGATTATATTACGCTAAATGAATCTACCCCCAAAATTATTTCTATAAAAATGAGCCACGTTTAAAAGGTAGAGGGGAGGTGTTGCTACAATTTATAACAACATTCTTAGTACTTCTCAGAGGGCAGGCTTTAAGTATAACTCATTTGAAGTTTTGGTGCTGCATATAACATTATCTACAGAATCATGTGCTAGTGATAAATCTTCTGTCATGTTTGTACTGGCTACTGTATACAGGCCACCAGGGCACAGCACAGATTTCATCAAAGAATTTGCTGATTTTCTAACTGAATTAGTACTGGTCGCAGATAAAGTCTTAATTGTTGGCGATTTTAATATCCATGTTGATAATGAAAAGACTCATTAGGATCAGCTTTCTTAGACATTTTGAACTCCGTTAAGTTAGACAACACGTCTCTGGACCTACTCATTGTCAAAATCATACTCTAGATCTAATACTGTCACATGGAATGGATGTTAAAATGGTTGAAGTACTGCAGCAAAGTGAAGACATTACAGATCACTATCTAGTCTTGTGTGAACTCTGTATAGTTAAACCTGTAAACTCTGCACCTTATTACAAGTATGGTAGAACCATCACTTCCACCACAAAAGAAAGCTTTCTAAATAACCTTCCTGACTTATCTCAATTCCTTAGCTCATCCAATACGACGCAAAAACTTGATGATATAACAGAAACTATGCACTCTCTTTTTCTAGCACTTTAGATACAGTTGCTCCTTTGCACTTAAAAAGATAAAAGAAAACAATCTGACTCCATGGTATAATGACAACACACGCACCCTAAAGAGAGCAGCCCGGAAAATGGAGCGCAGGTGGAGAAAAACCAAATTAGAAGTATTTCAGTATTGCCTGGCGGGAGAGTATGCTGTCATACAGAAAAGCATTAAAAATTGCAAGATCTGATTATTTTTCATCCCTTTTAGAAGAAAACAAACACAACCCCGGTCTTTATTCAGTACAGTGACTAAATTAACAAAAATAAAGCATCAACAGGTGCTAATATGCCCCAAGAGTATAGCTGCAATGAGTTCATGAATTTCTTTACTTCTAAGATTGATACCATTAGAGATAAAATTGTAACTATGCAGCCGTCAACTACAGTTTCACATCAGATAATGAGCTTTAGATCCCTAAGGAAAAATTACACTCTTTCTCTATTATAGGAGAAGAAGACTTGTACAAACTTGTTAAATCATCTAAACCAGCAACATGTATGTTAGACCCTATTCCATCTAAACTATTAAAAGATCTGCTTCCAGAAGTCATAGATCCTATTTTGAACATTATTAATTCATCATTGTCATTAGGTTATGTTCCCAAAACCTTTAAACTGGCTGTAGTTAAACCTCTCATTAAGAAACCACATCTTGATCCCAAAGACTTAGTAAATTACAGACCAATCTCTAATCTCCCTTTTCTGTCAAAGATACTAGAAAAGGTAGTATCCTCACAACTGTATTCCTTTTAGAAAAAAATGGTGTCTGTGAGGATTTCCAATCAGGTTTTAGACTGTACCATAGTACTGAGACTGCTCTCATTAGAGTTACTAATGACCTGCTTCTATCATCTGATCGTGGTTTTATCTCGTTATTAGTGCTATTAGATCTTAGCGCAGCATTCGATACTATCGATCACAACATTCTCTTGGATAGACTAGAAAACTATGTTGGCATTAGAGGAAGCGCCTTAGCATGGCTTAAATCATATCTATCTGACCGCTATCAGTTTGTGGCATTAAATGAGGAGGTATCATATTGATCAAAAGTGAAATATGGAGTTCCTCAAGGCTCAGTGCTAGGACCGTTACTTTTCAACCTTTACATGTTACCTCTGGGAGATATTATCAGGAGTCATGGTGTTAGCTTTCACTGCTATGCTGATGATACTCAGCTCTATATTTCAGCGCAGCCTGGTGATACACACCAAATTGAGAATCTAACAGAATGCATAGTCGATATAAAAAGCTGGAGGATGAGTAACTTCTTAATGTTAAATTCTGAAAAAACAGAGGTGCTAATAATTGGACCTAAAACCCCACATATAATAATCTAGAACACAGCCTATCACTTGATGGCTGCTCTGTTAATTCTTCATCATCAGTTAGGAACCTAGGTGTGCTGTTTGACCGCAATCTTTCCTTTGAAAACCATGTTTCTAGCATCTGTAAAACTGCGTTTTTCCATCTTAAAAATATATCTAAATTACGACCTATGCTTTCAACCTCTAATGCAGAAATATTAATTCATGCGTTTATGACCTCGAGGTTAGATTATTGTAATGCTTTATTGGGTGGTTGTTCTGCACGCTTAATAAACAAACTTCAGCTAGTCCAAAACGCAGCAGCCAGAGTCCTTACTAGAACTAGGAAGTATGATCATATTAGCCCGGTTCTGTCAACACTGCACTGGCTCCTATCAAACATCGAATAGATTTTAAAATCTTATTAATTACCTATAAAGCCCTGAATGGTTTAGCATGTTCAAGCTACGTTCTCAAAACTCTGGCCTAGGTGTTCTGGCCAGAACACCTAGATGCGCCCCGTGGACCAATCACCAGATCCTGATGCACACACACACACACACACACACACACACTAAGTCATTTACACTACCTGACACAGCTGCGTTTAAAATTGAACTGGAAGTTAAGTGCTGGGCATCCGTTCAGAGGAGAACTGACCCCAACTGAGTCTGGTTTCTCCCAAGGTTTTTTTTTCTCCATTCTGTATGCATGGGGTTTTGTTTCCTTGCCGCTGTCGCATCTGGCTTGATTGGTTGGGGACACTTAACTTCTAGTGATTATCGTTGAATTGACTACAGAGACCGTCTCTGCATTTAATAAGAAATTGGTCACTCGTCATTATACATCCCGGTCATTATACATCCCGGTCATTATACTGTACAGTGCTTTGATGCAACCTGTGTTGTGTTAAAAGCGCTATATAAATAAAAATGATTGATTGATTGATTGATTGATTGAACATGAGAGTCCTGGTAATTAGGTGCTGGGTGTTTCCTGGTTCAGACTCTGAATGACCTGCGTGGAAGAAGCTCCTCCTCATTCTCTCTGTATTTGCCTTAAGGGAATGAAAGTGCTTTCCTGAATGCAACAGAGAAAAGAGTCCATTGTTGGGATGGCTGAGGTCTTTGACGATCTTCCTGGCCCTGGTAGGGCACCGCTTGTTGTAGATGTGCTGCAGCACAGGGAGCTCAGTGCGGATGGTGCGCTCAGCTGACCGCACCACCCTCGCCTGTCCTGCATGGTGCTGTTCCCGAACCAGAAGGTGATGTTTCCCGTCAGGACACTCTCAATGATGCAGGTGTAAAAGTTCTTCACCAGGGTGTTGATGTGACAGGACCAAGACAGGTCCTGCGTGATGTGAACACCCAGGTAACGAAAACTGTCCACTATCTCCACTGGGGTCCCGTTGATCATGATGGGATGGTAAGAGCGCACCTGCTTCGTGCTGAAGTCCACTATTAACTCCTTTGTTTTCTGACGTTCAGGAGCAGATTGTTCTCCTGACACCATCTCTTCAGGTTGTTGATCTCCTGAAGGTAGGCCATCTCATCGTTGTTGGAGATCAGGCCCACCACGACAGTGTCGTCAGCAAATTTAATGATGGTGGTGGAGTTTGTAGTGGCCACACAGTCATGTGTGCACAGCGAGTACAGCAGGGGGCTCAGAACACAACCCTGAGGGGCTCCAGTGCTGAGGGTGAGGGAGGATGAGGTGTGTTTTCCCATCCGTACGGCTTGTGGTCTGTCGGTCAGGAAGTTGGTGATCCAGTGACGCAGCGATGGGCTGAGTCCCAGGACCTCCAACTTGGAGGGGAGTGTGGAGGGAACTATGTGAAAATGCTGTTCGTGAACTATAGTTCAGCATTCAACACCATTGTTCCCCACCATAGTTCCCCAACACCATCGCTTTCTAAAATCCAGGTGGCTCGTGGTTCTGTGGAGGAGTTGTGTGATGGCATCTTCCGTAGACCAGTTCTATGGACTCGGGAGGTTGGCGTTTTATAGTCCGTGATGTTTCTCAGTCCCTGCCACAGGCTCCTAGAGTCACTGTGCTGAAACTGTGACTCTAATTTCTTCCCGTAGCGCCTCTTTGCCTCCTTCACCGCTCTGCGCAAGCTGTCGATGCAGCTTTACATTTACATTTACATTTACATTTAGTCATTTTGCAGACGCTTTTATCCAAAGCGACTTACAATTGAGAGTACAACAGCGATTCATTTTTTTGAGAGACAAACAGACAGAGTAAGTGCTTATAACACCCAGTCACAGGAGTGTTCAAATTAGTACATGCCAGAAGGGAAGGAATAAACAAAGGGGATGAGAAGAGAGACAGAGACAGTGAGTAGTTTTTTTTTTTTTTTATGATGAGGTCAGGTATTGCTGAAAGATGTGAGTTTTCAGCAGTTTCTTAAAGATTGACAGAGATCCAGCATTCCGGATATGTATGCAGTACGTTCCACCAGCCAGGAACAGAGAACGAGAAAGTTCTGGAGAGTGATTTCGAGCCTCTTTGAGAGACGGTACCACTAGGCGTCGCTCGCTAGCAGATCTCAGACTTCTAGAGGGTGTGTAGATTTGTAATAGTGAGTGGAAGTAGACCGGTGCTTTGTATTCAGTCATACCCCGGTGACTATCCCGTGTAATAGGCTACGGAGCGGGATCTCAGAGAGTCGCGGATAGTTTTGTCTACCCACGGCTTCTGGTTGGTAAACGTCCTGATGACGGTTTTCTCTACTGTGTCATCCACTAGTTTCCAGATGAATCCCACCACCGCTTCCGTAAACATGTTGGCGTCCTCGGAGCTGCGCCTGAACATGGCCCAGTCTGCGTCATCCAGAGCTGCCACCGATTGGGCAGACAAGCGTGACACCTCCCTCTGCACCGGGGTTTCCTGTTACAGCCTCTGTTTGTAAACAGGCATGAGGAAAATGATTTTGACTTGTAGCTCTTGTGACGGGGCGTCCGAGCTACCATCAGCGTTGCCCTGGGAATAAACCACGATCACCTGGAAAAGCCACTGATCACCGGATTCGCCACGTCAGGCCAGTGCTCCAGGAGCTACCACACTCCCACCTGCTGTCTCTGACTGTTGTCTCTTTTGTTTGCTTTCTAGAAGCCAGTCCTTGAACCGCGACACGGAGCTAATTTCCCCAGGATTCGCCACCGACGTACTCACTAACTGCACACTGAGCACCGGGCACCCAGAAGGCAACGCCACTGACAGCGGTTGTGCACCGGCTCAAGATTCACTGATCACTTTATTGTTGAATAAAGCGTGACACAATGAGTGCGCGCGCCCCGGTGCTGTGTCTGGTGTGTTGTTAAGTGTTCGTGTAAGTCCCATATTTCAGTGTCCGTGTCCGCTTGAGGTAGAATATAAACGGCACTGACTATGACCGAGCTGAATTCCGTGGAAGATAGAAAGGGCAACATTTGATGATCAGAAGTTCCAGGTTTGGTGTGCAGGAGCGTGAGAGAGGAACAATGCTCACGCTGTTGCACCAGCAGTTGTTCACCATCAGACACACTCCACCTGCCCTTGTCTTCCCGACTCCATTGTTCTGTCCATGCGGTAAACAGAGAAAAACTCGGCGGTTGTATGGCGTGGTCTGGTACCGCTAGGTTCAGCCATGTCTCGGTGAAGCAGAGAAGGTTGCAGTCCCGAATGTCTCTCTGGAACTTGATCCTTGCCCTGAGGTCATAGAGCTTGTTTTCCAGAGACTGGATGTTGGCTAACAGGACACTAGGTAGGGAGCACGGTGTGATCATGCCTGTTGGGTCTGGATGCCCCTTTAAGGTTCTTTACCTGCCCGAAGACAACTCAATAATTCAAGACTCAATAAGAGACACGAGAATTTGTTCGAATGTGTAACTTGCAAGTGACGTCGCTTCAGTTGCAAGGGAAGCAAACTGTTTTCAGCTCTCTTCAGTTTGCTTCTGAAACGCAGCCCCTCACACATCTTTATTTATACATAAAGAAAAAGCCACCCCCATAAAAAGGTTACAATAGGGCACATTCCTTTCTTGTGGGTGCTTGATCCTGATTAGATATCATTTAGGTGGAATCTGCTTGGGGTGAGTTCAGCAAGAGTTCATCAAGGTGTCGGCTCTGGACAGTGTCCTGTCCTTTATGAGCGTGTTGCCAAACTCTTTACACACACACACACAGAAGTTCTTCAAAACCATATTGATATATGAGACAATAATGTCAATAAAAGTACAGAAACAAGAATAGTAGTTCCAACATTTCCCTCCTGTTTGACATTATTACACAATGATCATCAGAAACCTCCACTTCTCTCCCTAGTCTAGCATATTCCCTGCCTGACAGGGCTCTTTCCCTGTTCTTCCTGTCCTCGGGCCTCCTGCTGTAGCAGAGTGTAAGACACAATTGTGTTAGCAAGCTTTTTTTTTTTTGTAACATTGATCTGATACAAGGGATTACACAGGTCCTGAATAAACAAAACAAAATCAAAACAACAATGATAGAAGCACAGATTTTCAAAAGATTTTTCCACCAGCTTCCTGAATTAAGCCATGACAGGGGATCCCACTCTGATCCCACTCTACTATCTCTGGCCATTACCAACTACAAGTTGGGAATGTCACGTACAACAGCTTTCCACATCCACTCGTCCGGCTGTCTGTCCATCTTTTCAGTCTCACAATGTTCCTTTTCACAGTTTCGATGATGATGGTGAGGAGGGCAGCAAAACCTACTACACACCGAGTCCACTTACCACCCATCTGGGTTGGGGAACCCTGAGACCCATAGCTGGGAGTGAGGGATTAGTTGGTTTCTTCAGCAGCCAAAGGTTTTGATACCGGCCGACTTCCACCCTCACTCGAGTCCCAGGCGTTCAGCAGTTTACAGTGGCTCTGGTGAATCCACGTGGCTTTCTCAGCGATTTTCAATGCCGTGGGTGTGGTCAGGAATACAGTATACGGCCCCTCCCACCTTGGTGACGACCAGTTCTTTTCGTTTGATGACTTTCATCAACATGCTGTCACCGGTTTCACCTTTTGATCCTGTGGAGACAAAGGAGTATCTGGCAGGCCATTTGCACCTGCAACATCCATCAATTTCAGCATCTTACTCATAGCTTTTGCTACTGTCAGTGCGTCAGCCTGCTTGCTTGGTACAATTTCTACCCATTTAGAAAAAGGGTCAATCAGGACCAGACAATATTTATACTGTTGACATGGTGATAATTCAATGAAGTCCATGTGAATAAATTGAAAAGGGTGTTCTGGTGTTGGAAATTTACAGCGCTTAGGCCTAAATTTCCCTGTGAGTTGTGTTTGCAGCAGATCAAGCATGATCTACAAAAATTTTTTTGAGTAATTTATAAAGCCTGGTGCATAGAAGTATTGTTCTACCCTGTGCACCATCCCTCCTGTTGACACATGCGCTTGCCCATGTGTCAATACTCATGACTGTTTTAAACAAACTTCGTGGTAAGCAAATTTTACCTTCATATCTATAAAGTTCATTTTTCAATTCAGCCCCATCTCTGATCCACAACTGTTGTTCTGTCTTAGGTTTCAGTGGTAATACCTTTACCAACCTGCACAAGGTCACCTATCAGGGCTAAGACCTGGGCCTGGGCTGTCTTAGACTTCTTATCTTTTAACACCTCTTGAGCTTGTGCAGCATAATTCATGATGGGTGTTACCCCATCGGTGGGTGTATTAACATTGTGCTTTCTAATAAAGCTGGAGATTGGTGGTAGAAAACCAGTGAGGAGGGCCTGCTTTAGGTGCTGTTGATAAGGGCTTGCTGCATCATCATTTATTGGTATTGCACTATTAGCTTGGAACACGGTTTCCATTCTTGATCTGTATTCAGATACATCTTCACCTTCTTTCTGTCTACACTGTGCTATTTTTGCATAGTCTGGCCTAGTAGCCAAACCAGTAGTGATTCTCAGGCATACTGCATCAAATGCATTAGTTAAAACATTTGAATTGGGTGCTAATGTTTCACCTTCAGCATTCTTTCCAGTATAGTCTCCCTTACGGCTCCATATCGATGTTTCAGACCCATTCTCAATACCATATTTATTTCTGTTCCATTCAAATTGTAAGTGGTGACCAACATTTTAAGGTTATCTACCCACTGTATTATGTTATCGAGAGGACCTAGTCCATCGACTGCCTCTTTCAGCTCATTTTGGGACCAGGGCCTATAAACCAACATGCATCTATTTTGGTCCCCATTCACTCCAAAATGAGGATTTGGGACCTGAATGGATGGGTAAAATTGACCCTGATCATGTTGGGGTATGTATGGTGGTGAGGAAGAGGTCCCTTCACTATAGCCATATTTCTGTTCATGTGCATGTAAAGCACTGACAGATTCATCATATGATGTTTGTTTTCTAGTATGTTTGGGGCTAAATGCAGCATTTGTTGCAGTACTAGGGTCCCTATATCTTTCTTTGTGTCATCTGCATGTATTGTTTGTTCTGTTTCATTCTGTATTCTGCGTATTTGCTCTATTCTTTGTTCCTCTCGTCGTGCCTCCTGTGCACGTAGAAAGAGAAGGTCGCCCACTATGTCACCTGGATCTTCTTTTTGTAATGCACAAAACTGAGCCTTTTGATTTACTTTTCTCTCCCTCTCCTGAGATCTTTTTCCAGCCTGCTCTAACCATTTCATTGCTTCAATTATTTGTAATTCGTACACGAGCTTTTACTTCCCTTTTTAATGAGATGCATATTGTTAGAGCCTCAACCAATCTACTGCACTCAGGCAGAATTAACTTGCCTTGAAACCATGGATATTTCTTTGTCCATTCCACCAGGTATCTGCAGCTACCCGGGGCATATGTTTCCATAAATTTAGCATCTCCCGACAGTTTACTGTTATCGTTCCCCATTTTTTAGGTATGATTCAACGATAAACCACACGTTGAATGAAATCGTCCACTATACCAAGCTTCTACAGGCACTAATAGTCTGCGGGTATAGCCGTTTCACTCAACCAGTTTTCTCAATTTTGAATCATACCACCCCTTTAAATTCTATGTGAAAGTCACTGTTTCACGATAATGTGAAGAAAGATTCAACTAGTGACTTTTCCTAATGTTCCCCTTTAATTTATTGATTTCCTTGTAAAATCAATAACATACATACTATCATTCATACCATTCACACAAAATTTTCCTCAGTCGACGACAAAACGTATCTAACGTTTTGCTCAGAAATTTTAATCTGTTGCGGAACTGACATCTAGCCGGGCATCTAGCCTCGTCCGGGCGAAACTTATCGCTGTGTAACTAACACTCAATCAGAAAAACACTGAGATGTAGGCATCTAGCCTTATGAGTCGGCGACAAGACGTATCTAACATTTTACACAGAAATTTTTATTCTGTTGCAGCAATCAGAAGAAAAACACTGAAATGTAGACATCTAGCCTTGTGGGTCAGCGACAAAGCGCATCTAACGTTTTACTCAGAAATTTTATTCTGTTTGCGGAACTGACATCTAGTCGGGCATCTAGCCTCGTCCGGCGAAACTTATCGCTGTGTAACTAACACTCAATCAGAAAAACACTGACATGTAGACATCTAGCCTCATGGGTCGGCGACAAAGCGTATCTAACGTTTTACTTAGAATCTGTTGCGGAACTGACATCTAGCCGGGCATCTAGCCTCGTCCGAGCGAAACTTATCGCTCAGTGTAACTAACACTCAATCAGAAAACAGGCATCTAGCCTTGTCCGGGACACAACTCTATTGCATGCATTCAAGCGACGATTTATAATTACCTGATTAGCGCTGAGATGTCTTCTGTAAGTGGTCACCGTCAGACAGCGCAGAGAAGTAGATTTTTGCAGACGGAGATTCACTGACCTCCCACGAATTCACGAGGGAGGTTTTTAGACAGGCGTCTATTGCCCGACTCTGCGCAGAGATATTCTCTCAGGTCCTCTCCGTCCTCCTCTTCTCTGATCTGCCATGTTGGTAACCGGGCGGAAACACCAAATTAATGTTGGGTCTGGATGCCCCTTTAAGGTTCTTTACCTGCCCGAAGACAACTCAATAATTCAAGACTCAATAAGAGACACGAGAATTTGTTCGAATGTGTAACTTGCAAGTGGCGTCGCTTCAGTTGCAAGGGAAGCAAACTGTTTCCAGCTCTCTTCAGTTTGCTTCTGAAACGCAGCCCCTCACACATCTTTATTTATACATAAAGAAAAAGCCACCCCCATAAAAAGGTTACAATAGGGCACATTCCTTTCTTGTGGGTGCTTGATCCTGATTAGATATCATTTAGGCGGAATCTGCTTGGGGTGAGTTCAGCAAGAGTTCATCAAGGTGTCGGCTCTGGACAGTGTCCTGTCCTTTATGAGCGTGTTGCCAAACTCTTTACACACACACACACAGAAGTTCTTCAAAACCATATTGATATATGAGACAATAATGTCAATAAAAGTACGAAACAAGAATAGTAGTTCCAACAATGCCCTCAAGCTGTTCCTGGCGCTTGGCTCGTTTCCCTCGTGGACGCCAAAAGTGGTCGCGATCCTTTTGTCTTCGACAGGATCTCACTCGGCCAACATGGGTCCGGGTTTAAAAAGCGGTGAAAGGTGGGTGCATTGTACACCAATAGATATAAGAGAGGCTTCGTCATATGTAATGATAGCCATCTTATATAAAGAGAACAGCGTAGACTATTTAAAATACAGACGATTATTAACAAAAGCGGAAAGTTTTGCGGAGCGACCTCAACGGCGCCATCTTGCCAAATTTGATGCATCAGACATTGTACACCTGGTTAAAACACAACAGGCCCAACAACACCACTATAACCGGACAGCCCAACCATGGGAGTTCCAGCCCGGAGACAAGGTGATGGTCCTCGTTCCAACGGCTGCATGCAAATTCCTGGCAACCTGGCAAGGGCCGTATTCCGCCACTGAACAAATCGGCCGCGTAAACCTATAGACTCCATCAACCGGGCCGAAGACGTACTGATCAGTTATACCATATAAGCCTGTTAAAGAACTGGAAAGAGATTAAGGACCTGGGTTTCCAAGTCAGGAGGGGCCTCATCCAGCCCCAGAAGAAAAAGGTGTAACCTGTCAGGAACGCACCCAGGCCCCTCACCAAGACCCAGGTATGAGCCTTTCTGGGGTTGACTGGCTACTACAGGTGCTTCATCCCTAACTGCTCCTCTCCAGCTGCCACCCTGACAGATCTGACCAGGAAGGGGCAGCCGGAAAATTTACCTAGACACCCACCACGGAGGAGGCCTTTGGGAAGATCACGGCAGCCTTGACCTCGGAGCCAGTCCTGTGAGCCCCGGAATTCAGCTGGCCCTTCCTGCTGCAAACTGATGCTTCTGATACAGGTCTGGGAGCAGTCCAGGTCTCAGATCCAGGAGGGAGAGGAGCATCCGGTTCTCTACATCAGCCGAAGGCTGACCCCGACCGAGAGAAATTATGCTGCAGTGGAGAAGGAGGCCCTGGCCATCAAGTGGGCAGCTCTGAAGCTGCGATGTTACCTCCTCTGCCACAAGTTCAAGGGGTTGGGGAAGGGGTTGTTGGTGTGACGAGTGTCCCAAACAGCCATCAGCGTCGCCTGGCAACAGACACGAAGCACCTGGATTCACCCATCACCGGCCAATCACTCACAGCTGCAAGTCATTTTTCGCTGGCTTTAAAAAGCCACGAGGCACCCCAGAGGGGTGAGCATGATCTTCATATCAGCAAGCAGTAACGTCTGATCTCCTTTTCTATTCCAGACAGCAGTGTGTGAACAATCGGCCATCACCTCACGGCACTGATCCACTTCACGGCACTTCAGCACTGGAGAACAAGAAAACATTGCCACACCAAGGACCTTCCCTGGGACATTTCTCTCCCCCCGTATCACACCTATTTACTTGTTTTGTTAATAAATCTACCCTCTGGGGCATTTGTTTTTGAGCTCACTCTTGCTTTGTGTTTCTTCACCCCACCACAGCTTATTTCTAATTTGGAGTTAAATTTAAGTTCATAAGCACATATAAGGATGTAATATCACTTGTTGATCTAACGTTATAAGTAATAAGTGTCTCTCAAAAAAATGAATCGCTGTTGTACTCTCAATTGTAAGTCGCTTTGGATAAAAGCGTCTGCAAAATGACTAAATGTAAATGTAACAAAGTCTACAGTACACTAGGGTAGTGGCATGGCTGATCAAGTTGACTGTGACACTAACGCTGTGGAGTTACAGTTACAAGTAAGTCCTGATGATGAAACTTTGGACACAAGCCCAAAAGAGGAAAAAGAAAACTCACTGAAAAGGGTCAAGCACTGCACGAAGAAAAGGAGAATAAGTTTCAAACTCACTTTAAGGCAAGCTATGGTGGATGGAAAGCAGCTTCTGAAAAGGTTGAAGGGGCACTTGAAGAACATGTTAATGCAAGATCGCATGTTCAAATTGTCCAGAGCAGTATACCTCAGCAAAAGTAAAACAAGTCGATGACAAGCTGTGCAGTCATGTAACTTCTGACAGAGGAACTCGTTGAAGAGTGGACACATGTGATGCTGTTTCTCGAAAGCTTATACAACAAGCTCAAGAATGTCTTGCAGAAAAGAGAAATGTAAAGGATCCAGCAACAAAATCAGCTCGCAGGAGTAAGGCTGGGTCATTGTTCATCTCAGCATCCCAAAGATCCAAAGGTTCAAGAAGTACATGTTCAAGTTCAAGCAGGTTGTCTGTAAAGAAACAAGAAGCAGCAGCTGAACTAGCTGCAACTGAAGCCACTCTGAAGGTTATGGAGGAAAAGGATTGTGAAAGAAAAAAACTTGAAACCTTTTATTTCTATAATGGAAGAAGAAGTGACAACAGACAGACATTGTGCAGAACACCGACTCAAATGACTCAAGAAAAAACTTGAAAGAGATAAATAATATTGCAGCGACTATACAATGTTCATGAACGAAACAATAGAGCGTGGAGATGCAGAAAGGGTCCCACTTGAAGAACTGGGAAATTGAAGTTTGTTTCCAATAGCCCACATTTGGTTAAATGGAGGGTTGTTTCAGACCATCTCCAGTTTTGAGTAGTCGTGAGTGAGCATCCACTCTCCAGACAAGGAATCTTGTCAACCTTAACCTCCGTTTACGTCCCACTTGGCTTTGTGACGCCTTTCGTTTTACTTGGGAAGCAAATGTGTCATGACAAGAACAGACTGGGATACACAGCTTAAGTCACGGTGGGAGTCCTGGCTTCTACATTTAAAAGAACCTTGCTCATGTCAAGATTGATTGTTGCTATCTACCAGCAGATTTTCAAGAAGTTCAGAGATATGAACTCCACAATTTGTGAGTGTTGCAGGATATGGTGTCTGTACCTATCTAAGAGCAATCAGTAAATCAGGACAAATCTATTGTTCATTTGTCATTGCCAAGTCCAGAGTAGCACCCACCAAGGTAAGTACTGTGCCAACATCGAAATTGTCTGCAGCAGTAGTAGCAATGCGCATAAGTGACATGCTCAAAGGAGAACTAGAGTTGGAAAATATCCAAGAACGGATTTGCAAGTCGTCTTAGGATATATAAACAATGAAGCAAGGCGTTTTCATGTTTTCATATTCAGCACATCAAGGAAAGCACTAAACCAACACAATAGAGGAATGCTGCGTCAGATTGCTGTTTGACAGCAATCTTTCCTTCGTCAACCCTGTTTTCAGCAACTGTAAAATTTAGTTTTTCCATTTTAAAAATATATCTATATTACGACCTATGCTTTCAACCTCTAATACAGAAATATTAATTCATGTGTTTATGACCATGAGGTTAGATTATTGTAATGCTTTATTGGGTAGTTGTTCTGCACGCTTCATAAACAAACTTCAGCTAGTCCAAAACACAGCAGCTAGAGTCCTTACTAGAACTAGGAAGTATGATCATATTAGCCCGGTTCTGTCAACACTGCACTGGCTCTCTATCAAATATCGGATAGATTTTAAAATCTTATTAATTACCTATAAAGCCCTGAATGGTTTAGCTCCTCAATACTTGAGCAAGCTCTTATCACATTATAGTCCTGCACTCGAAACTCTGGCCATTTGATAAAATCGACTGCGAGCGGCAGATCCTTTTCCTATCTAGAACCTAAACTCTGCAACAATCTCCCTAACTCTGTTCGGGAAGCAGACACACTCTGCCAGTTTAAATCTAGATTTAAAGACACATCTTTTTAACCTAGCCTACACATAACACACCAACACACTTTTATTATTCAATTCCGTTAAAAGATTTTTAGGCTGCATAATTAGATCCGCTGGAACCGGGAACACTACTCCTAAAACAAGATGTACTTGTGACATCATAAAAAGAATGGCATCTACGCTAACATTAGTCTTGTTTCTTTTGTATCCAGAAGGTGGATCAGCACCCAGAGATTATGTTCATCTGAGACCAGAACACCTAGATGCACTCTGTGGACAGATCACCAAATCCTGATGCACACACACACACAATTTACACTATCTGACACAGCTGCATTTAAAATTTAACTGGCAGTTAAGTGTTGGGTGTCCGGTCAGAGGAGAACTGGCCCAACTGAGTCTGGTTTCTCCCAAGGTTTTTTTTTTTTAAATTCTGTATGGATGGGGTTTTGGTTCCTTGCTGCTGTCGCTTCTGGCTTGCTTTGTTGGGGACACATAACATCTAGTGATTATCGTCTAATTTATTACAGAGACCCTCTCTGCATTTAATAACATATTGTTCACTCTCGTCATTATACATCCCTGTCATTGTATTCTTCTGCTTTATACTGTTCAGTGCTTTGATGCAACCTGTTGTTAAAAACACTATATAAATAAAAATTATTGATTGATTGAATGAAGACAACCCCACAGACCATGTGTCCCGAGGACTCAAATCAAAACATCTCAACTCCGGCAGTGCCGTCAGCCTCCTACAGCCTTGAATGGCGGGACCCCGACGTGACAGCAAAACTCTGCTGCCGATCATGTGTGTGCACGGAGACACAAAGTACACACCATTGCTGCCGCTCCGGACTCCTGGACAGTGGAGGTGGGGATACTGAAGGATCAAACATCGACGGGCTTCACCCCCTTCAAATGTGAAGCCATCATTGAGGACCATCAAAGTTTGGCCAGCAGGGGCTGACTCCACACTCCAGGACAGGTTTCAACACACAGACTTGAGTATGTTTGCTTCCCAGGCCACCTGTGGCTCTCATACGGATATAGATCACTACACTTCCTCTGTTCGGGGTTACATCAACACCACCATAGACAGTGTTACTACCCAGAAACAGAGCACCACATACCCAAATCAGAAGCCATGGATGAACAAGAAGGAAACACTGCTTTCAGATCAGGGACAGCACTTCCAGGGTAAATCTGAAGAGGGCTGTTGGAGTTGTGTACGTGTCCATCGGGTGCCAGGCTTTGTCAGCCTGGTGAGAACGGAATTTTAGAGTTGAATGTTGACAGTTATGCACCTGTGGCCCTTTTAGTTTCAGTTTGATTCTTGGTCATAACATGGCCTCCGTATAATACTGATAGGGGCACCAGAAGAATCTGAAGGAGTGAAGATTCTGACGCACAAGAAATGTGGCCAATTGTTTTAATTTATTGTGTCTTGTCTTTCCCTCTATAAATAAAGCAACTTTTGACCTGAGCTTGGAGGCAGAAGGGAGGTTAAGGAGAAACCTGCTTCTCTCCCGCTTGCAACCGACAGCGCAATTCTTGCAAGCTAAAAATCCAAAAACTTGTCTTGTGTTTTATTTCGCTTTGAGTTGATCCTTCCTGGTAAAGAGCCGTTTGAGTGAAATAGTCTCAACAGGGGCATCAAAAGGCCAAGTACTGCTACAAGCTGAAGCTAGAGGAGCACTTTGGCATCCAGGCCATCAGTGATTACAAACCCAACCACTCCACCCCCACAGCACCTAATGTCTTCTTCCTGAACAAGCTTAATGACTTTTATGCTCGCTTTGAGAGAGACAATAATGAAACAGTCATCAAGATCACCCCTCAACCAACCCAACCATCACACTCACCTCCTCAGAGGTTTACACCGCACTGCAAGGCTGCTGGACCAGACGGTATCCCTGGACGCGCACACGGGCATGTGCAGAGCAGCTCGCTGGGGTAGCCACAGACATTTTCAACATGTCTTTTGCCCAAGCAAATGTGCCAACATGCCTCAAATCCACCTCCATTGTGCCAGTGCGGAAAATCTCAAGCCCAGTGTGCCTAAATTTATCATTATGAAGTGCTTTGAGCAACTAGTCTTGTCACATCTGAAGGACTCTCTGCCTCCCCACCAGTTTACCTTTCAAGGCAATAGGAGCACTGAGGATGCAGTCTCCATCGCACTGCACTCCATACTCACACACTTAGACAATAAAAACACTTATGCACGGATGCTGTTTGTTGACTTCAGCTCAGCATTCAACACTGTCATACCCTCTAAATTAATTACCAAACTTAGAGATCTTGACATTAACATCTCACTGTGTAACTGGGCTATGGACTTCCTGACCAACAGACCTCAGCATGTTAGGTCAGGCCACATCCGCTCGCCTCTGTCACTCTCAACACTGGAGTACCACAAGGCTGTGTGCTGAGCCCTTCCCCTACTCCCTCTTCACCCACGACTGTGTTTGGATCTAACTCCATCATCAAGTTTGCATACGATACTACGGTGATCGGCCTCATCAGCAACAACGATGAGACTGCCTACAGGAGAAGGTCCAGCATCTGGCCACATGGTGCAAAGACAATAATCTGCTCCTTAAAATTACCAAAACCAAGGAGCTCATTGTGGACTTCAGGAAGGTGAGAAGAGGCACACACGATCCCATCCACAAAGTTCCTGGGAACCCACATCTCTGAAGACCTGTCCTGGACCACCAATACCTCCAGCCTGGTCAAGAAGGCTCACCAGCGTCTTTTCTTCCTGAGGAAACTTAAGAAGAACCAGCTGTACTCAGCCATCCTGGTGAACTTCTATAGCTGCACAATAGAGAGCATCCTAACGAACTGTGTCACAGTCTGGTATGGGAGTTGCTCTGTTGCTGAGCGTAAGGCACTGCAGCGGGTGGTGAAAACTGCCCAAAGCATCACAGGAACTCCACTTCCATCCATTGAGGACATCCAGAAAAAAATACTGTTTGCGTCGAGCATGCAGTATTCTTAAGGACTCCTATCACCCTGCCCACAAACTGTTTTCCCTCTTGCCATCCGGCAGGCGATTCAGATTCCCCCGGACTAGAACAAGTAGACTGAGGAACAGCTTTTTTACCAGAGCTGTCTTACTACTGAATTCTGCCCCCACTGATTTCCACCCCACCTAACCCCCATCCCACCCCATAAAAAAATTGCACTGTTTAACATTCATTGCACTCCACTGTATATATCTATTGTAAATGTATGTACATATCCATTGTACATACTCTTGTAAATTTGTCTATACATATCCTGTATATCCTGTTTGTACATAACCATCTGTAAATTGTTTATACGTGCCTAACTGTAAATTTCCCTTTCATAGACAATAGCAACCTGTATATTAAGCTCTTAACACATTCGCCTGTATTTTAATTTATACATATTTATCTCCTGTAAATATTACCTGTATGTGCACTTGTAATTTATATTTATACCTATATCCTGCACTTGCTGCTTATTGCACTCCTGGTTAGACGTAAACTGCATTTCGTTACTTTACTTGTACATGTGTAATGACAATAAAGTTGAATCTAAATCTCAATCTAAATCCTGGATCAGTCATCCAGAACACAAGTTCATCCTTGAGAAGCTATCTATATGAAGTGATGGCAATCATAATCAGCCAACCTATAATAACACACCTACTCAGTGATCCTACTGGACTGTCATGCAGTCACTCCCCTCATCAGTTGATCCCGATCGCGATCCCAATCCCCTGAATACTACAAGCTCTGATCGACTGTCTGCCTGCCTGCTTGCTCTGCCTGAGAGATTATAAGACTTTTTCATGACTACGATCCTCAGTGAAGGAAAGAACTATTGACTTTCTTCTTATGTTCTTCGGATTTTCAGTTCCTATAAGTTCTACTGACGGCTTGACTCCATGAAATACCTTATTTTCATATATATATTTTGTTTAGTACATGTCAATTCATTTTGTATTATTTGCAATTGTCTTTTCTCATGTGTTGAATGGGCACGCTAATCCAAGATGGCGCGCGTGCTGCAGCTGCGGCTCTCTCTCCCTGCAAATCAAATCGGCGTTTTTGTGTCTTTTGTGTTGTGCACCTTTGTGCATTTGTCCGTCTTTGTTGCGTCCATTAATCCCAAGGCGCACATACTCCCGTGAATTCCTGCTCGCCATCGGTAAAACCATAAATGCGGACATAAATGCGGACATTGGTCCAACGATCATGGAAGAGCTACATGTCAGTAGTCAGCCCCGGAGGCCTATTCGATCATTAACCCCGCCTGCAACCAAGCCACAGTGGAAGCACCACAGGCGGAACATGAGGAAGCAGAAGAGGGGAAGCGCGGAGGCATCCGGGCTAGGCTAACGGCTAGCCCTCACCGGCCGGCTATCCCTACCATCATACTGGCCAACGTACGGTCACTGGACAATAAACTGGACTACATTCGGCTACTCCGCACAGCTTCCAAGACGGCGAGTGAGTGTTGTGTCTTTGTGTTTGTGGAGACATGGCTCAATGACAGCGTTCGGACTGTGCAATTCAGCTAGCCCGGCTAACGTGCTACCGGGCAGACAGAGCGCTCATCGAGGGGAAGACTCGCGGCGGGGACTCTGTGTTTACATCAGTGATGCCTGGTGTCAGAATGCGGTTGTGGTCTGTAAACACTGCTCTCCATTGGTGGAGCTTATGATCATCAAGTGCCGGCCATTCTACCTGCCGAGGGAATTTAGTGCCATATTGTTGGTGGCAGTTTACATCCCTCCTGGCTCCAGCAACAACAGGAGTGAGGCACTGAACGAACTCCATCAGCACATCAGCGAGCAGAACACAGCCCACCCTGATGCCTTTCTCATCCTGGCTGGGGATTTCAACCACGCAAACCCCAAGAGCGTGCTTCCACAACTCCATGGTCACATCAACTTTCCCACAAGAGGTACCAACACTTTAGACAATGTTTACACTGCTTGTAGAGGAGCCTACAAAGCCCTCTCCCTCCCCACTTTGGAGCCTCAGACCACACCACTGTTATGCTAATGCCAGCATACAGGCCACTGATTAAAGTGGCCAAACCAGCTACAAAGCAGGTACGTGTGTTGCCTGAGGGATCTACAGAGGCACTCCAGGACTGCTTCTCCACCACAGACTGGAGTGTCTTCAAGCAAGCAGCCACCTACAACAACATCACTGACCTCCAGGAGTACACGGAGACCGTCATGTCCTACATGAGGAAGTGCATGGATGATGTCACTGTCACCAGAACCATCACCATACGGGCCAATCAGAAACCTTGGCTAACAGGAGATGTCAAAAGGCTCTTGAGGGCCAGGAACACTGCCTTCAGAGCTGGGGACGAGGTGGGCCTAAGGACTGCCAGGGCCAATCTGTCTCGGGGCATCAGACTGGCCAAGAGACAGTACTCAAGGAGGATTGCAGACTGTTTCAGTGACAGCAGAGACAGCAGGAACCTGTGGCGAGGAATCCAAACCATCACGGACTACAAGCCCTCTCCACAGACCTGTGATAGCTCCACCTCTCTGCTGAACCATCTGAACAACTTCTTCGCCCGCTTTGAGACAGACAACAACACTCCAGCACAGAAGCTACCACCTTCTCTTGGTGACCAGGTGTTGATACTGTCCCCTGATAGTGTGAGGCGCTGTCTCAGAGGGACAAATGCTCGCAAAGCCCCAGGCCCGGATAACATACCTGGTCGTTTTCTGAGAGACTGTGCTGCTGAGCTCACAGATGTCCTCACGGACATCTTCAACATCTCACTGAGCCAGGCTGTTGTCCCCACGTGCCTTAAATCCACCACAATCATCCCAGTCCCGAAAAAGTCATCTCCCTCCTGCTACAATGACTACCGCCCGGTCGCACTCACTCCCATCCTCATGAAGTGCTTTGAGCGGCTAGTCATGCACCACATCAAGTCTGTCCTCCCCTGCCCTGGACCCCTACCAGTTTGCATATAGGTCCAACCGATCAACAGAAGATGCCGTCTCCTCTGCCCTCCACTCAGCACTCACCCACCTGGAAACCAAAGACTCACATGTCAGAATGCTGTTCATCGACTTCAGCTCGGCATTCAACACCATAATCCCGCAGCAGCTCATCCATAAACTGGGCCAGCTGGGGCTCAACACCTCCCTGTGCAACTGGCTGCTGGACTTCCTGACAGGAGACCTCAGGCAGTTCGGGTTGGCAGCAACTCCTCCAGCTCCATCATCATGAACACGGGGCCCCCAAGGATGTGTGCTGAGCCCCGTTCTTTTCACTCTGCTGACCCATGACTGTACTCCATCATCCAGCTCTAACCTCTTCATCAAGTTCGCGGATGACACGACTGTGGTTGGTCTTATCAACAACAACAATGAGACACCCTACAGGAGTGAAGTGAGCAGGCTGGCCATGTGGTGCAAAGATAACAATCTCGACCTGAATTTGGAGAAGACAAAGGAGATTGTTGTGGACTTCAGGAGAGCGCACACCCAGCATGCTCCACTGATCATCGACGGTGCTGTAGTGGAGAGGGTGAACAGCACCAAGTTCCTGGGTGTGCACATATCTGAAGACCTGTCATGGAGTCACAACACCGCATCACTGGCCAAAAAGCCCATCAGCGCCTGTACTTTCTCCGTAAACTGAAAAGAGCAAAAGCCCCACCCCCATCATGCAGAACTTCTACAGAGGCACTATCGAGAGCATTCTGTCCAGCTGCATCACGGTGTGGTACGGAGCCTGCACCGTGTCCTGCCGTAACACACTACAGCAGCGCATCGTGAGAGCAGCTGAGAAAATCATTGGTGTCTCTCTCCCCTCTCTTGGACATTTTTAACGCTCGTCTCACCCGCAAAGCCACCAGGATAGCAGGGGACCCCACCCACCCATCCCACTGCCTCTTCAACCTGCTGCCGTCGGGGAAGAGATCTGCGAGTCTCCGAGCCAGAACCAGCAGGCTCAGGGGCAGTTTCATCCACCAGGCAGTCAAGAGACTCAACTCCCTACCTACTCTCCCTTCACTCACCTCTACCTCTGGCCCCTGCCTCAGGCCTCAGACCTCAGACTGTGATCCCGCCCCCACATAAACTCATAATCTCAGGGTCATGGTTGCACCTCAACGCACTACCTCACTTTAATTTAATTTAATATTCCAACAAGTGCCTTGTCTGTATGTTTAATGCCTGTATATTTAATGTTGCACTATTTATATTTTAGATACTTTACCATTATTTTATTATACTTTAGTTTTTATTTTTTTAATCTCTTATTCTGCATGTTTGCAAGGTCAGAAGGGAAGAAATTTCATCTGTGCTGTATGTTGTACATAGAGCATATTTGACAATAAAGTTGACTTGACTTGACTTGATTTATTCGTTATAGGTGAGTAACACTAGTTTTCTGGTTAAAACCAAATAATTGCTAACGCTAAACCTTTTCAAACACATCTGTTATCGCAGTTTCGAACAAGTGGTTTTACATCACTGATGTGCAAAGAACAATAATGATTTCCTGACTGACTACAATGAGCTTATGCAACTAAAACCACAAAAATATGAGGTGAAAAAACACTTCATGCTAAAAAAACACAAAAGACTTACAGAATGAAAACATTAGTAAGAGTTAAAATCACTATATATCACCTTATTATGACTTATTGTTTTGTTAAAGTTAAGCGTTGTGTTGTGTCTGCTGGCATTAAATGAAGTATCATGTCATTATCAATCAAAATGTGTTTCTATTTAAATGCAGTGTGTGGATTTTTACAGTGATCTGTAACTCATACGAATGATGACACCTAACCCAGTCCTTAACCTACCTCTTACATATATAGTGCAAAATCATGATTTATAGTACATATTCATTAATATGAAAATGTTCTGTTGCCAATAAGGGCACAATTGTGTTATACGCTCTGATGGGTCATATTTCAGGGATTTGGACAAACAACCTACGTTATGCGGGTATATTGGTTGGAGGACAGGTTGATATGAAGATGAAGAAAAACTGTGTATTTATAGCTAAACTGTAGCTGTAATAAATATGTTGAATATTTTAAGCAGTAACTGTATATCATATTTAGGGATATTTAACAAAAATGGTTATAGTTTCAGTTGAGGGTGACCTCTGGTGGTGATCTGGTGGTCATGTTTGGGAAGGTTTTTAAATCAGATACAATTTATTTCCATTAAAATTTGTTAATACTATGTTTAAGGCTGGATGATTTTATCTTGTAGGGTACAACTGCTTGTCACTGGAGCAGTACCCTTAAAAGAACCTTTTTTTTTACCCGTAATAAGCAGGCCTACATATTAAGAGTATGAATTAAGGGTACTGCTCCGGTGACAAGCTGTATACCCCAAAAGGTGCAATCCTGGCCCCCGTATTTCTCTATATAGCCTATACATCCACAATAATTTCTAAAACCACAAACAACCCTATTTTTTGTATGTCCATCATCATATAAAAAAGGTCTAAATCCTTATTCTGGGGCTGTGTAAAATGATTAAAGGTTCTCTCTTGTGTTGCATCTTCACTTTCCCTTCCCTTTCCTTCATTTTCCGAATATCTCTATCCACTGATTTTTTCTTGTCTTCACAAGTAGGTCTACTGTTGTGAACAAAACTGTGTCCAGTTTCTTTAAAACAACCATTTTTTTAATCTTCATATGACCAATACCCTATAGATTTAATAAAGCTTTATTTCATACAAATATGCATCATTGTTTTTGGTCAGTAACACTTTTTATGTTTTTTAAGTCTTTTCTGCTACCCAAACCTGCATTGATTTGACACAAAGTACAGCAAGAGCAGTAATATAGTGAAATATTTGAAATCGCCTTTGATTTGAATATATTTTAAAATGTAAAGTTACATTTTCAGCATCATTACTCCAGTCTTCAGTGTCACATGATCCTCCAAAAATCATTCTAATAAGTAATCACTCTAAGAAACATTATTATTGATTAGAAATTATTACTTTTATTTGGCAAGAATGTTTAAATGTAACAAATGTGACGATAAATACATTTATAATGTCACAAAAAAGACTTCTATTTCAGATTAACTTTCTATTCATCAAACAAACCTAACAAAAATGTCTGTTTTCAACGTAATAATAGTAATTGTTTCTTAAATGGCAAATCAGCATATTACAATGTTTAAAAGAATATTTTTTCAGGTTTCTTTTATAATAATTGCTCAGAACATTGAGGTGCTTTTGCTTTTTTTTTCCTACAGTAGAAACTGCTTAAAATACACCATCATTTTTCAGATGTGTATTCTGAGCTCACCATGTGCAACCATTTTACTGCATCAGGATAATGGCGCCTCCCTCAGTCCAAAATATGTATAAAACGATGAGATTTAAAAAATAAAAACAAAAACATAAAGCATTCATGACTTTCTTCTACATATTTCAGTAAGGGACGTAGTTTACATTATATTAAGCCATACAAGTCTTCATACCCAGGGTTTTCTTTAGCATTTTACTTGTGTTAACATGTTGTTAACATAATGCTAACACAATTATGTAGTTAGCAAGTTGTTAACATGATTTGTTTTCTGTGAAACAAAGGTTTCATGTTCAGTGACACATATTATACACAAAGTATGAAAAATGCTCAGCGTTTTCATGTTATTAGACTTTTAACAAAATTCATTTGTACCAAAAGGACGTTACTATGAAGCAAAACGCTCCCATGAGTGGGCTAAAACGCCCCAGAATGACAAAACATTTTTCAACATTTACAGCAAAAACAAAATACATGCCGTTAGAGCTGAAAATTACAAAGAATATAACCAATAAATATGAGATTAGCCTCTTGAAACATTTTGTTAGCTGATGCTAACTGGCTAGCTAACTAGCTACCTGACGCTTGAGGTATTTTTTTTAAATAGAAATATCCAAACATTTTTATTCACCCAACTAGTTGCAATACATTTTATGGAAAAGAAAGGATTTGATGTTCAGAACAGAATAACTACAGTAATTGCCCCTCGCAGCGTTTTATCCCACTTACTATGTTAAATTACATCACTCCGCAAATATAATTATATATTACTTCAGAAAAAATTGCCATATTTATTTTTGAAATGGAATTTCTCATATTAACCGACATAAAACTAATCAAGGTTAAATATTTTACTTGTTTTGTTTAATTATGTTCATTATTGTCCATTTATGTACATAATAATGAATAATAAAATGCATTTTGGTAAAATAAGCCACAATTTATCAGCTTTATATTTTGTATTTTTAATATTCAAGTAAATCTCATCAAATTAGAGGGTAGGGGGTGAGAGAAACAGTTGTTGATGGTGCCCAAGACAAAAATGGAAATCGTATTGGAGCTCACAGGCCCAAGAACTCCCCCTCCCCAGTCTGCTGATTCCCTTACCCATCATCGAGGTGCCCTTCGAGTGAAACAGGATGGACCTAGTAGGGTCACTGCCGAAGTCTGCCGAAGTCTGGGGTCATGAACACATCTTGTCGAGTATACCATCCACAGACTGACGGAAGCTTCAGACACTGAAGCAGATGTTGCGGCGAGTGGTGGACTCGAACTCCTCCTTGGCCGACAGCCCCAGGGACTCCTGGATGTCACCAGAGAAGCCTCGGAGCAGCATTTACATTTACATTTACATTTAGTCATTTAGCAGACGCCTTTATCCAAAGCGACGTACAAATGAGGTAGGCATATAGAAGCAAATTAATATCAGCAAAAGGGCAGTAGTGCATAAGTGCTCTTGAGTGGGGTCTTGTCTTACCTAACGCAGACACAAGGCTTTTTTTTTTTTTTTTTTTTTTTTTTTTTTTAACAAGAAAAGGATAGGAAGGAGCAGGAGAAGAAGAAGAAGAAGAGAGTGCTATCAATGTTGGGTCAAGTGCAAACGAAAAAGATGAGTTTTGAGTTGGTTTTTGAAGACTGCTAGTGACTCTGCTGCCCTAGTGGCAACGGGCAGATCGTTCCACCAGCGAGGAACAGACCAGGTGAAGGTGCGCAAGAGTGATTTGCACCTTTTTTGTGAAGGCACTGCAAGACGCCTTTCGTTTGCAGAGCGTAGGCACCTGGAGGGAACATATGATTCAATTAGTGAGTGTAAGTACGAGGGAGCGGAGCCTGTGATTGTCCTGTAGGCCAGCATCAGGGATTTGAATTTGATGCGGGCATCTATAGGAAGCCAGTGTAAACTAATGAAGAGGGGTGTGACGTGGGCCCTCCTTGGTTCGTTGAAGACCACCCTAGCCGCTGCATTCTGGACCATCTGAAGAGGTCTGGTTGTAGAGGCTGGGAGGCCAGCAAGGAGGGCGTTGCAGTAATCCAGTCTGCTCAGGACTAGTGCCTGGACGAGGATCTGTGTAGCGTGTTCTGATAAGTACGGTCTGATTTTCCTGATGTTGTACAGCACAAACCTACAAGATCGAGCAGTTTTTGAAATGTGCTCAGTGAAAGTTAGCTGGTCGTCAATGGTCACTCCAAGGTTCCTAGCTGACCTAGACGAGGATACAGTAGCCGAGCCTAGCTGAAAAGATAGTTTGTGCTGTATGTTGGGATTGGCGGAAAAAACGAGGAGCTCTGTTTTTGTGAGGTTTAACTGTAGGTGATGATCCTTCATCCAGACTGAGATGTCGTTTAGGCACGCAGAAATACGTGCAGAAACAGTGGGATCGTCTGGTTGAAAGGAGAGATGGAGTTGAGTGTCGTCAGCATAGCAGTGATAAGAGAAGCCATGCTTCAGAATGACAGAACCCAGTGATGTCATGTAGATGGAAAAAAGCAGTGGCCCAAGTACTGAGCCCTGAGGCACTCCAGTATTGAGGTGATGAGACTCTGAGACATCACCCTCCATGATACCCTGAAAGACCTACCAGAGAGGTAGGACTCAAACCACTGAAGGGCTGTTCCAGAGACACCCATCTGTCTGAGGGTTGATAGAAGAATGTTATGGTTTACAGTGTCAAAAGCAGCAGACAGGTCCAACAGGATAAGCACTGAAGATTTTGATTGTGCTCTTGACCGTCTCAGTGCCTCAATGACCGATAGAAGTGCAGCAGCAGTCCACTGAAGCGATGTCGAACACGTTAAGGAGATGAGGGAGCGGATCGACCGGTCATGATTTTAGTCCCGGACCACCTCAGTAAGGTGCAGCAGGCCCAGCAGAACCATTACAACCGAGCAGGCCAACCACGTGAATTCCAGCCTGGAGACCGATGGTTCTCATCCCCACTGCGACACGCAAGTTTCTGGCCACCTGGCAAGGGCTATATACTGTGGTAGAAAAGATCAGGCCAGTAACCTACAGACTGCACCAGCTGGGCCGACGCAGAACTGATCAATTGTACCACGTCAACCTGTTAAAACGATGGGTTGGGAAGAAGAACCAGCTGTCTTGCCGTCTCCAATCCCGTGGCTTTTTGTTTTTTCAACAACCAACTCTCGGCTCCCCAGAAGGGAGAGCTCCAGCACCTGGTTGATCAGTTCATTCATTCAAAAAAAAAGAAATTGTTTTAACATTTACAGTTCAAAGTTTGGTAAACTTGATTCATTCGAATCAGTGGTACATCCCACCCCACTCTCCAGGACATTTTATCTGTGTCTTGTCATCCTGTTGCACTGTAGAGCTCCTGTCACTAGAACTTGTATCTGTAAACATACCTGGCAATGAAGAAATCAGAAAAAGAAGCACAAAACCTTTAGTACTACAGCATCATTCAGAAACACATTTATACACACTTTCACTTTTATTTTACTGTATATTTCTACTTCACCTACTGTGGTGGGAGGAGCTAATTACAGACACAGTGGGCGTGGCGTCAGGCCTCGGAGAGGATTTTTTTTTTATTAACAAAAATACAAAATAATGGTGTCCAGGGGAAAGAGCGTCCAAAATAAACGGGGAACTGGTGTCCTCGTCGTGCTGCAGGGGGAGTGCAGGTCAGGTAGTGTTCCAGGGGGAAGAGTCCAGGTAAGGGGCGGAGTCCGGCGGCCGCACGCGCTCCCCTCTCTGGTTCGTGGCCGGAGGGGCGGCGGCTTCTCCTCCGCTAAGGTCTTAAGGGAAACACACACACACACACACACACACACACACACACACACACACACACACACACACACACACACAATCAAGGGGAGGTGCAGCCGCCTCGTCACTCAGATCTCGCTAAACCTGTAGTTTAGACACACAGAAAACAAGACGCATGAACTCATGAACTTATACAATGTAAGTTTCAAACTTTTTGTATCACTATAGTTTTTTTACGTTTGTATTATTTTTTCCTTTTGCTAGGAAAGCGTTACCTACAAATGATGCTAAAGATGCTAAGGATTATTATAATTATTATTATAATTATTATGATTATTATGATCATTATAATGATCATTTTTCTAGATCTGTTACAATGTTAAGCTGTTTTTAATCAATGGATGGATTATTCATGTAATTATTAAATTTCTGTGACTTTCAGTTTGGTTTATATGTTAAATCCTGAAGGTCTGTTGTGTATTATTTTATAGTTCTTTTATCATCTTTGTGATGTGTGTCTGTGTCTCTTCAGGTTCTTCAGTCTGCTGCTTCTGTTTGGTCTCATCTATCACAGTCACAGCGGTCAGTATCTTTCTGGTAATAAATCATGTCCTTTTCTTGTTTCTCTCTTTTGTCACTCATCCAGTGACTTTTGTGGACTGGTTGATTTCAATTTTCAAACTGTTAACATTTGTATTGGGTGTGCCCTCATACTACTCATGTGATATGTGACCTGTCTTCCATAAAAGGACATATGCAAATAAAGTTAGTTTCGGTTCATCAGAATACCGAGTAGCGTGAATGTTTTTGCCTCCGAATAATTTGATATAGTTTACCGGTTATCACACGCAAAATGGCTGCGCCAACACAAACATATTACATCATGAATCTCTTTGTGATTTATTTGTTTTAACCCTTGGGTAATGTTCAAATTCACTATACTTTAGTTATGTTCGGGATGAAAAGATCCACTAAAGTACACTGCTGTAAAAATGTAAGGGATATATATAAATCTGTTAATCAACCTCAGTCCTGATCAAAATTACTAGATGTTTAAATTTATTTCTCCCTCATTTACTGTTCATGTCTGTTTTTTCCCCCATTGGCTTTCATTATAATGATATTTAATCATGTGTTCTTGATTGTTGGTGGATTTTCTCTGTTGGGAGGAGATAAAATTAATAATTTTTACTGTTGATCACAAGCTGGCACCATTAACCCTTTAGATCTTAATTTCTAGCTTTTATATGGAGCATAACATCATATTATTGTGTGAATGAGTGAGTAATGAGTAAAAATCCTGGATTGATTTTTACATTTAGTAGTTTTGATCAGCACTGGTTGATTTAATAGATTTATACAAAACAAATGAGAAAAAATGTTTATCTGATTTAGCAAATTGATTTAGTGGATGTTTTCATGCCGAACTTAATGTGTATGTACTGTATATTCATTCAAGTTCTATAATAATTATAATATCTATTCTATAATATTTTATGATGAGCTCAGGTACACAGATTAAACAGAGATACCAGATTTATTTCTCAGTATTGATATTTTGTACTGAAATAATGTCTGTATTTTCAGGAAACAAAAATATACCAGTGACAGGAAAAGAGAAGGCAATCTCACTCTACTGTGTGAAATTGAGGACAAACAGATTTTTTAAGAACTGACCACCATTTTTATACCTTTTTTAATGAATTACAAACATTGATTTATACTTTTTTTATTTCATCAGCAAAGATATACAGAAATTTTAACGATTATATTGAAAACATACTGAAATGTTACAGAATTCGCCTTGCGGCTCAGCTCTTCTTCTTCACCATGACAGACCAGTACAGCGACCGCATTACTGCAGAAGCTGCACCGATCCGTCTGTCGATCTCTCGTTCCATCCTCTCCTCACTCGTGAACAAGACCCCAAGATACTTAAACTCCTCCACCTGAGGCAGGAGCTCCCCACCAACCTGAAGCGGGCAGGCCATCCTTGTCCGACTGAGGACCATGGCCTCAGACTTGGAGGTGCTGATTCTCATCCCAGCCGCTTCACACTCTGCTGCAAACCGCCCCAGCGCACACTGTAGGTCTTGGCCAGATGCAGCCAACAGAACAGCATCATCAGCAAAAAGCAGAGAAGCTATCCTGTGGTCACCAAACCAGACCCCCTCCGGTCCCCGGCTATGCCTAGAAATCCTGTCCATTAAAATAATGAACAGGACCGGTGACAACAGCCCTGTCGGAGTCCAACATGCACTGGGAACAAGTATGACTTAATGCCGGCAATGCGAACCAAGCTCCTGCTTTGGAGCACTGGATCTGACCGGGATGGTCCTCGAGAGAGAGAGAGAGAGAGAGAGGGCCTCGCTGGCTTCGAGTGGGTGCTGGTGTCATGCAGATCTATGCTGGTCCCGTGCGCCCTCAAGTGTTGAGTGACTTAGTAAAAGACTGTTATTTGTCTTTGTGCGCTCCTTACCACACCACGCTGTGATGGAGACTGCATGCTCATGTGTATAGGTCACAGCTGCAACTCCTTGAAGGACATAAGCACCACGAGGAATGCCTGAAGAAGTACTGAGACTAATCGCTTCCTGTTTTTTTAGTGTGACTGATCAGCCTGACCTACACAGGCCCACTGGACGAGAGAGAGAATATTACATGCACACACACAATATAAATATTACATATTTTAATTTTCTTTTTATAATGCATATTTAATAAACTTGAGTCTTCATCTGCTTAGGTTTCTCCTTTTGCCGTCTTGTCTATTGGTGTATTTGCATTCTTTGTAAATCTGCTTTTGAAAGAATGCATTAAGAAAAGCAAGACTAATTACTTTTTTTTTCTCTGCAAGAATTAAAACTCAGGGTTTCCACGGGTTCTTTAGTCTTAAATTCAGTTGAATCAAACTTAAGACTGTTAAAAAAAGCGTCTACATGTAAATGTAAGGGTAATTGATTATTATTGGTAAATCTGCTCTGAAATCGACATGTATGTGTGATGAACCAAAAAATAAACCACTAAATCACTTCAAGATGCTTGGATTTATTGATTTATTTTCCTGAAACAAGCCTAGAAACCAAAGGAAAAGATACTTTGTTGACATTATTATGATGAAATACGAAAGGGCTATTTGAAAAAAAAACCCTCCTCAACAGCTGCCTCCGCGGGTTTCATGTGTCTTTCGACGAGATATAACGTTTACACGGAGGAACACACACTCGACAGACAGACTCGCCCCTCTTTGTACAAGTATGCTTCTTTCTTTTAGAAGTATTCTTTCTTTCGTTGTTTATATTTTGTGGAAGATGCCCTCATGTGTCGCACATCTATGACGTCGCACCATTTTGTTCGTCACGTGGTTCATTCAGACGGTCTTCGCTCTGAAAATTGTTCTCCATTTCTTCATCGACGAAGAACAAGACGCATGAACTCATGAACTTATACAATGTAAGTTTCAAACTTTTTGTATTATTATAGTTTTTTTGTAGCTTTTGTATTATTTTTTCCTTTTTGGTCTAAAAGAGTTACCTCCAAATGATGCTAATGATGCTAAGGAAATGAAAACACGTTGATCGTTATAATGATCATGTTAAGTTGTTTTTAATCGATGGATTATTCATGTAATTATTAAATTGTTCTAGACTGATCGCTCGTCATAATAAGATGATTTCTAGACAGCAATTAAATCAATTTCTGTGACTTTCAGTTTGGTTTATATGTTAAATCCTGAAATGAAAGTGAAACCGTTTCGAGGTCTGTTGTGTATTATTTTATAGTTCTTTTATCATCTTTGTGATGTGTGTCTGTGTCTCTTCAGGTTCTTCAGTCTGCTGCTTCTGTTTGGTCTCATCTATCACAGTCACAGCGGTCAGTATCTTTCTGGTAATAAATCATGTCTTGTTTCTCTCTTTTGTCACTCATCCAGTGACTTTTGTGGATTGGTTGATTTTAATTTCCAAACATATTACATCATGAATCTCTTTGTGATTTATTTGTTTTAACCCTTGGGTAATGTTCAAATTCACTACACTTTCATTATGTTCGGGACGAAAAGATCCACTAAAGTACACTGCTGTAAAAATGTAAGGGATATATATAAATCTGTTAATCAACCTCAGTCCTGATCAAAATTACCAAACGTTTAAATTTATTTCTCCTCATTTACTGTTCATGTCTATTTTTCCCATTGGCTTTCATTATAATGATATTTAATCATGTGTTCTTGATTGTTGGTGGATTTTCTCTGTTGGGAGGAGATAAAATTAGTCATTTTTTACTGTTGATCACAAGCTGGCACAATTAACCCTTTAGATAGGCCTTTGCAAAAAAATCTTAATTTCTAGTTTTTATATGGAGCATAACATCATATTATTGTGTGTGTGAGTGAGTAATGAGTAAAAATCCTGGATTGATTTTGATCAGCACTGGTTGATTTAATAGATTTATACAAAACAAATGGGAAAAAATGTTTATCTGATAGATTTTTACAGCAGTTTGATTTAGTGAATGTTTTCATGCCGAACTTAATGTGTATGTACTGTATATTCATTCAAGTTCTATAATAATTATAATATCTATTCTATAATATTTTATGATGAGCTCAAGTACACAGATTAAACAGAGATACCAGATTTATTTCTCAGTATTGATATTTTGTACTGAAATAATGTCTGTATTTTCAGGAAACAAAATTAAACCAGTGACAGGAAAAAGAGAAGGCAATCTCACTCTACTGTGTGAATTTGAGGACAAACAGATTTTACATGTTGAGTTATTTAGTGAGTCAGGAACCATCGATGTCTGTCAGACTGAAGGATGTAGTGAACGAGTATCTAAAACAGCAGCATGTGACGTCCTCATCAAGAATCTGAGCTTCAGTGACGCTGGGAAACACACTTTAAGAGTCTATTACAGTAATGATCAGACACACCTGGCAGATCAGAAAATGGAGAGGATATACCAAATCCATATTCATGGTAAATCCATAACTGATCAAACCATCATTATTAAATTTGATTAGACATTAAAAAGATAACTGATGTCTTTGTGATTCTCCTCAGATGAGATTACTGTGAAAACAGGCAAACCAATAAAACTGCATGTTCTGATGTCCAACGCTCATAAAGTGGAGAAGAACTCCAGTGAAGGCTGGAAGAAGGTCTGGGAGAGAGGTCACGGGGTCTGGAGCGATAGAATGAACGTCAGCGATGGAGACCTGATCATTAAAGCATTTACAGATAATGATGCTGGAACATACAGAGTTCTGGACGCTGAAGATGAAACCTTGATCACAGTGAACATCACAGGTGAGATAAATTCAGTGGATATGGCAACGTATTCTATTAAACAGTTTATTTATCGTGATTTGATTCAAACAGAAAACTGATGTTAAACTGTGACTAACCATTCAATATCCTCTACAGAATCAGATACAAAATTAAAAGAGAAACTGGACAAAGATGAAGACAAAACTAATCACACTGAAGAACATGGTAAGTAAATTAGGAGGAAATGAGAAATTTATTAAGCAGTGAGTTAAAATAAATAAAGTTCTCTCTTCTCACTTTCCCTTTTCCATCTATAGGGATATGGATATGGCCAGTAGTGTGTGTGATTCTGGTTCTGATTGGGATTGGTTTCTTAATATGGCGACGTTGGCACAGAAATAGAAATGTCTCGCAGGATTCAGTACAGGAGCCCTCAGCGGTACTGGAGAGACTCAATCCTAACTGAATGTGATTAAACTCAGGGCTCCACATTAAACTTTAAGCCTTAAACTACTAAGAAAATCCCTCCGGACCCCTCACATCCAGCTCACTCCGTCTTTGAACTGTCTTTGAACTGAGCACCAGGACAGTCTTCCTCCAGGCAGTCCATGTCATGAACACTTGAACACCACATTTCATATTTGCACATATAACCGTACAAACACATCATTCCTGCTTATATTTCTATGTTTAGCATATTTGTATATTATTCTTTTTATTATCTGTGTCTTGTGATCCTGTTGCACTGTAGAGCTCCTGTCACTAAAACTTGTATCTGTAAACATACCTGGCAATGAAGTTGATTCTGATTCCGATTGAACACAGAGCTTAACTAAAATCTAATCTTGATAAATCCTGAAGTGTTAAACCTTTGTCCAGGACACTGGAGTCCGCCTTTGGCCCAGTGACAGGGAACCTTACATTACAGTCTGACTTTATTCTTGTTGTATATCTACAATTAATTAATATTCATTTATATTAATATACATCTAGATGTTTTATTGAACTTTTTAGTTTGACTTCACCATTGTGGTAATCAGTGTTTGCTCCTGACCCTTGACTTTTTAAAGTTAGGTTTTTTATGGCTGCTGTAACTGTGTTGTGAACATTTGTAAGTAAATATTTATGGCTAATAGTCATCATGAAACAGGCTGTGTCTTTCACTCACTGGCTGACATTCAATGATGTGTGATGTATGTTATTATGTTAATCAGAAAAAGTACTACAGTTTAGTACTACAGCGTCATTCAGAAACACAGAAACATTCAGAATCATCAAGAATCAGCATGTGAATCTAAACTATAGTGAGTCAAAAGCTTCATGCTGCAATGTATGCTGGGTACCAGCACGGTACAAACATCACCCATGACTCCCAGCATGCATTGCAACAAATTATTTCACTAATATTGTCCACTTATTTTCTCTGTCACATCCCTGGACTGTTTGTGTTTTCATTCCCCATGTGCTCTGTCTCTGTGTGACCTAGTTTTTCTTTCATGTTAATTGTCATTAGATTCAGGTGTGTGCCGTTATTTCAATCATTATCTCTCTTATATAAGTTCCTTTCTGTTCAGTGTTTAATCGTCTGGTCTTAAGGTTGGTTTGTGTTGTGTGAATGCCTCTTCAGCCTCCTCCAGAGGGATCTCTTCTTGCCAGGGAGACCATGTTAGATGATGTGGCCCTCATCCATCTATTTCGGCTCGGGGCCTGTTACCATCGTAGAAGCGTCTGGGCCTGAGCCGAAACCAGCCAGCTGTACTCGATTCCTGCGAAAAATGCATTTGTTCAATTACGTATAGACTAAGCAGTCAGAAAGCTGTAATCTGCTGCTGAAACAGTTGAGATCAGACTCAATTCATCAGAGATCGTGTTGAAAGTAAACGCCAGGCAAAACGCAGATGTTTGGTGGATTTATTAAAAATTTTCTTTGTCTTATTCTACTTTTGTCTTCATGAATTGACTGCGTCTGGACTCACTTCACACAGTATTTTCTCACTGATATCTGATTGTCTTAGACTAAAGGTCAAAAAAGACCCGTCATACTCTTCATAATCAAATGCTCTTTGTTTCAAGACAAAGAAAGCTCACCTGAGCTACTTTCACTTTTATTTTACTGTATATTTCTACTTCACCTACTGTGGTGGGAGGAGCTAATGACAGACACAGTGGGTGTGGCATCAGGCCTCGAGAGGATTTTTATTATTAACAAAAATACAAAATAATAGTGTCCAGAGGAAAGAGTGTCCAAAATAAACGGAGGAACTGGTGTCCTCGTCGTGCTGCAGGGGGAGTGCAGGTCAGGTAGTGTCGTCATGAAACAGGCTGTGTCTTTCACTCATTGGCTGACATTCAGTGATGTGTGGTGTGCTCCAGGGGGAAGGGACCAGGTAAGGGGCGGAGTCCGCTTCTCTGGGGGCGTGGCGAGTCCCTTCACGCATCCTTCCTGGACTCACAAGAACACCAGCGTTCAGTCTCTTCAGGTGTGCCTCGTCACACGCCGCCAGACCTGTCCAATACCACACACACACACACACACACAATCAAGGGGATAGGGAACCGACTAGTCACTCAGATCTCGCTAAACCTGTAGTTTAGACACACAGAAAACAAGACGCATGAACTCATGAACTTATACAATGTAAGTTTCAAACTTACTAAACTATACTTGGTACTATGCTTTCTCTATAAAACTCAGTAGTAACTAGCAACCGAGCGTGAGTTTTGCCACGGCAAGCACCACTCACATTTTCTTTAGGAAATGTACTTTGTAGTTGTTTATCCTGTTTGAATATGCAAATGATTTTTTTCACAACAATAAAACATTACATGAAATGAAATATTAGACATTATTCTTCACCATTACAGCATAATACTGCTTTAATGATCTGATGTTTTGATTTATGGTCTTTCTCTTGTCTTTTATTTGTATTACTTTCATGTTTAATTTTTTTTTTTGTTCGTGATATAAGAAGAAATCACTAATTATGTACTGTGGACTATATGGGCCAGCACTGTTTTGTTTGCGTTCATGTATCCCACGACGTACTCACAAGCTCCTGTAACCACAACAAGTTTTATCATGCACCTACATGATAACAATCAGATAAAAAGAATGTCTTAGGGAAGCGTTACGCTGCCTCTGTCACATCAGAACTGCACATGTGTTCACGAATTAAACAACTTTTTAAAACCAGCAAAACCAGTATGCAGTCATTTTTGTTGACCATGAAACCACGTGTACGAAATGACTCCATATTAAAAGAATGCATGTTGTTCACAGACATGCCCAGACTTACAGACAGGCCTAGCTGCAAAATGAAAGACATACGAACAGCCTAAGCCTGATTAAAACTCACTTTTAAAAGCTGCAATCTCTGCCAACTCAGTCTACTGAAATTTAAGTTATATGATGTACGCAACTGCAGTTTTTACGTGTAGAAACATGTTTTATTGCACATTAATCACATTATATATATCATATAGAGAAGTCTTAAACGTGGCTCAGCGACAGAGTTCCGGACACCGCCCTTCAGCTAACCGGGCTAACTGCATTTCGTGCCGACAGGAATGCCGTACTGACTCACGGTGGTGGCGTGTGCGTTTATATCAACACGGAATGGTGCAAGGACTCTGTGCTTATATCGAACTATTGCTCATCGCTAGTGGAGTTCATTGTTGTCAAATGTAGACCCATTTATCTACCCCAGGAATTCACCACCGTCTACACCAGTGGTTCCCAACCTTTTCTTGTTTGAGGCACCCTTGGAAAGCCTTTCAAAAGTTCCCGGCACCCTTATAAGGAAATAGATATTTAAAATCTCTGTAGCTTTTTTATTATTATTTATTTATTTGTTTCATTTCGAGAGTTTGCATGCAACAACACCTTATACCTAGTCCTAGATGATATGAGAATACCGTTTACACTGATTCTGCCTTAATAAAAAATTTTGTTGAAATTTTGGCGGCACCCTCAAAAGATCTCACGGCACCCCTTAGTGCCGCGGCACACCGGTTGGGAACCACTGGTCTACACCATCGGAGTTTACATTCCACCCAGCGCTAATGCGAAGGAGGCTCTGAGCAAGCTGTACAAAGCTATTAGCGTGCTGCAGAACGCTCACCCCGATGGACTGGTTATCATCGCTGGAGATTTCAATCACGCAAATCTCAAAACAGTGCTCCCTAAAGGTGAATGCATACCTTGACTCAAGGGGTCAAACAACCAAAAGTCAAGTCAAGAATCTTGGTGTGATTCTAGAGACCGACCTTAGTTTCAGCTGTCATGTCAAAGTAGTGACTAAATCAGCGTACTATCACCTAAAAATATTGCAAGAATCAGATGCTTTGTGCCCAGGCAAGACCTGGAGAAACTAGTCCATGCCTTCATCACCAGCAGGGTGGACTATTGTAATGGTCTCCTCACTGGCCTTCCCAAAAGACCATCAGACAGCTGCAGCTCATCCAGAACGCTGCTGCCAGGATCCTGACTCGAACCAGAAAATCAGAGCACATCACACCAGTCCTCAGGTCCTTACACTGGCTTCCAGTGACATTTAGAATTGATTTTAAAGCACTTTTACTCGTTTATAAATCACTCAATGGACTAGGACCTAAATACATTGCAGATATGATCACTATTTATACACCTAACAGACCACTCAGATCACTAGGATCAAGTCAGTTAGAAATACCAAAGGTTCACACCAAACAAGGAGAATCTGCTTTTAGTTATTATGCTGCTCGCGTCTGGAACCAGCTTCCTGAAGAGATCAGATGTGCTGAAACATTAGTCACTTTTAAATCCAGACTCAAAACTCATCTGTTTAGTTGTGCTTTTACAGAATGAGCACTGTGCTGCGTCCGAACTGTTTGCTTCTTTTATTTTAAACTGTTTTAAATCAATCTCTTTTTGCTTTAAATTCAATTTATCTTAAATCAGTGTTTTTATTTTATTTTAATTTCTTTTATTGTTATTTAAATCTTGTAATTATTTTATTTCCTCTTTTGTAAAGCACTTTGAATTACCATTGTGTATGAAATGTGCTATATAAATAAACTTGCCTTGCCTTGCCTTGCCTTGCCTAAATTCTTGTGCACTTTCATACGAGTGGAGCGAACAAGCTGGATCTTGTTTACACAAACATTCCCGGCGCGTATCGTGCGGAGCCCCGCCCCCACCTCGGCTACTCAGACCACATCTCTGTTATGTTGATTCCAGCATACAGACCACTCATCAGACAATCTAAACCGGTTCTGAAACAGATTAAAACCTGGCCAGCAGGATCCATCTCTGCTCTTCAGGACTGTTTTGAGTGTACTGACTGGGAAATATTTAGGGAAGCTGCAACCAACGGCGATTCCATTGACTTGGAGGAGTACACATCATCAGTGACTGGCTACATCGAGAAGTGCATTGATGATGTGACCATCTCCAAGACCATCACCACACGTTCTAACCGGAAGCCGTGGATGAACGCTAACGTGCGTGCTCTCCTGAATGAGCGAGACTTCGCCTTCAGAGCAAAGGACCGGGCTAAACTGTCCCGAGCTATCAGAGAAGCAAAGCGCGCGTATGCTAAAAGAATCCACGGCCACTTCCAGAACAGCAGTGACTCATATGGCAGGGCATTCAAGCGGTCACCAACTACAAGACAACTCCACCTGTCTGTGATGGTGACGCCTCCCTACCAGATGCGCTGAATGACTTCTACGCACGTTTTGAGGCACAGAACAAAACAACGGTGAGGACGTCCACCCCCAGCTGGGCCGACGCAGAACTGATCAATTGTACCACGTCAACCTGTTAAAACGATGGGTTGGGAAGAAGAACCAGCTGTCTTGCCGTCTCCGATCCTGTGGTTTTTTGGTTTTTCAACAACCAACTCTCGGCTCCCCAGAAGGGAGAGCTCCAGCACCTGGTTGATCAGTTCATTCATTCAAAAAAAAAAAAAGTACAGTCCTTTCAGTTCAAAGTTTGGTAAACTTGATTCCTTTGAATCATTGGTACATCCCTCACTCTCCAGGACCTGTGCTAATCCAGAATCCCTCCGGACCCCTCACATCCAGCTCACTCCGTCTTTGAACTGTCTTTGAACTGAGCACCAGGACAGTCTTCCTCCAGGCAGTCCATGTCATGAACACTTGAACACCACATTTCATATTTGCACATATAACCGTACAAACACATCATTCCTGCTTATATTTCTATGTTTAGTATATTTGTATATTATTCTTTTTATTATCTGTGTCTTGTGATCCTGTTGCACTGTAGAGCTCCTGTCACTAAAGCTTGTATCTGTAAACATACCTGGCTGTCACGGTTCATGGATTCATTGTCTCATCTTGTGTGTCTGTTTATGTGCTGAGTGTTTGGGTGTGTCTAGTTCTTGATTGCGATCTGATCAGCCCCAGCTGTGGCTCATTATTTGGGCTATTTAAGACCAGCTAACACCACTCTCATTGTCAGATCCTCACCGTTGTCCTGAGTTCCTGTTCTGATGTTGCGCTGTTTGTCGGTCTTCCCGATTGTTCCTGCTTCGGAGGATTACGTTTGAATTGACGGCCCACTGCGTTCCTGCACCCGCTTTCCATCCTCACGCTGCACGAGCTCCACCGCCATCAGTGACTCTCCCTCTTGTTTATCTTCTAATAAACTGTCATTCACCGCAATTGAATCCTTCTCTTGATTATCGTGACACCTGGCAATGAGGAAATCAGAAAAAAAGCACAAAACCTTTAGTACTACAGCATCATTCAGAAACACATTTATACACACTTTCACTTTTATTTTACTGTATTACTACTTAACCTACTGTGGTGGGAGGAGCTAATGACAACTTTTTGTTTGACTATAGTTTTTTTTTTACTTTTGTATTATTTTTCCCTTTTTGGTCTAAAAGAGTTACCTACAAATGATGCTAATGATGTTAAGGAAATGTCAACATGTTGATCGTTATAATGATCATGTTAAGTTGTTTTTAATTGATGGATTAAGGCTCATGACCTTTGACTTTTTTGTTTTTTTATGGCTGCTGTAACTGTGTTGTGAACATTTGTAATTAAATGTTTATGGCTAATAGTCATCATGAAACAGGCTGTGTCTTTCACTCATTGGCTGACATTCAATGATGTGTGATGTATGTTATTATGTTAATCAGAAAAAGTACTACAGTTTAGTACTACAGCGTCATTCAGAAACACAGAAACATCAAGAATCAGCATGTGAATCTAAACTATAGTGAGTCAAAAGCTTCATGCTGCAATGTATGCTGGGTACCAGCACGGTACAAACATCACCCATGACTCCCAGCATGCATTGCAACAAATTATTTCACTAATATTGTCCACTTATTTTCTCTGTCACATCCCTGGACTGTTTGTGTTTTCATTCCCCATGTGCTCTGTCTCTGTGTGACCTAGTTTTTCTTTCATGTTAATTGTCATTAGCTTCAGGTGTGTGCCGTTATTTCAATCATTATCTCTCTTATATAAGTTCCTTTCTGTTCAGTGTTTAATCGTCTGGTCTTAAGGTTGGTTTGTGTTGTGTGAATGCCTCTTCAGCCTCCTCCAGAGGGATCTCTTCTTGCCAGGGAGACCATGTTAGATGATGTGGCCCTCATCCATCTATTTCGGCTCGGGGCCTGTTACCATCGTAGAAGCGTCTGGGCCTGAGCCGAAACCAGCCAGCTGTACTCGATTCCTGCGGGAAAATGCATTTGTTCAATTACGTATAGACTAAGCAGTCAGGCACAATCAAAGCTGAAATCTGCTGCTGAAACAGTTGAGATCAGACTCAATTCATCAGAGATCATGCTGAACGTAAACGCCAGGCAAAACATAGATGTTTGGTGGATTTATTTACATGTTTTTTTGTCTTATTCTACTTTTTGTCTTCATGAATTGACTGCATCTGGACTCACTTCACACAGTATTTTCTCACTGATAGACTGACAGCTCGGTTGTCTTAGACTAAAGGTCAAAAAAGACCAGTCATACTCTTCATAATCAAATGCTCTTTGTTTAAAGACAAAGAAAGCTCACCTGAGCTACTTTCACTTTTATTTTACTGTATATTACTACTTCACCTACTGTGGTGGGAGGAGCTAATGACAGACACAGTGGGTGTGGCGTCAGGCCTCGAGAGGATTTTTTATTATTAACAAAAATACAAAATAATAGTGTCCAGAGGAAAGAGTGTCTAAAATAAACGGGGGAACTGGTGTCCTCGTCGTGCTGCAGGGGGAGTCCAGGGGGGTATTCCAGAAAGCTTGGTTAACTTACCATTTGATAAATCATAACCTCTGGGTTGATTTACCCCAGACAGGCATACCATAAGTATGTCGGTTCCAAAACACCTGAGAAGAGTTAGTTTAATCAACCTCCAACTGGTTACCCAGAGTTAGTGCGTGTGCACGGTGCATGTAGAAAGACATTTTCAATGGATCTCCGATTTCACGAGTCACCATGGAAATTCAAAGCGAATAAAAAGAGAGCAGCGTATTTCCCAGAGACAGAGTTGGAGGTTTTAATGCTTGCTTATGAGGAGTTAAAGTCAATAATATTAAAAAGAAGTAATACAGCTGCATCAGCTAAAGCAAGAGAGTTGGCTTGGCAAAAAATAACCGACAGAGTGAATGCGTGAGTATATTAAATTACAAATTTGGTATTGGCTCCCGTTTTATTATAATGCAAAATAATGAAGTATGATTTATACATCCTTTTGATTATTTTATATCACTATGAAAGCATTTACTTTTGCTGCCATTTATGTGTTTAGTTTAAAATAATAATGTATGTTTCTTATTTAATAAGGTGTAATCCTTCTGGAGCCACAAGAACTTTAAGCCAAGTCCAAATGAAACACAAAAACATTCTGCAAAAAGGTAATATTTGATTACACAATTACTGAACTATTATTATAACAGGATTTAGTATATTCATTCAGTCATGTAGCTAATAGAAAGAAGACTGAAGGCCCTGTCTGAGGAGCTGGCTCTGTCTCTTAATAAAGAGCATCCAGGGGCAGTTCATCACACACAGCATGCACCACAAGGGATGAAATGTACGTTTACCTCTATGATTTGTTTTAATTCTTTGTCCTAATAAATGACTATCTCTGTCACTTAAAGGCTTTTTTAACAAGATAAATGTTTTATGTAGGCTTATTTTATTTAACTGCATATGATGTATAGCATACTGTGATCTTAGAGTGACATGTTACTGTTTTCATGTATTATTTTCTTTGATAATATTGAGAATTTTATGGGTTGTGTGTTCTTATAGAAACTGATGGACGGATTGTATTATTGGACTCTCCGGAAAGAACACAGTCTGTCACAGTTGTAAGTGATTTGTTGTCAGGTACCTTTAGTTGCTTTTAGGTTGTTTTTTTTTTTTTTTTTTTTCAGATAATGTATACTTGAATATTTCTCCTGTAGGATGAAGATGACGATGAAGAGACCACATCTGCTGTGACAGAAGTGGACAATGCTGGTAGATCCACTGAGGTATGATGCATACCATTATAATGTATTGCCCCTTTTTGCATTAAAGTGTCCATATTTTAATTATATTGTCTGACCAAACAATCTCATTTATTAAATTGTTTCCACCTTCCTAGTTGCCAGCAAAGGAGCTGTATAAGGTCCATCTTCAAAAACAAATGAGGAAAAGTGACATGGAGATGGACCTTATACAGCTTCAAATGGAAGAGAAAAGGCTCCTCGTTAAAAAAGCAGCACTTGAAATTGAATTACTGGAGCATCGCCTTAAGGTGAGAACTTGTCTGAATATTCTGTCAGAACAATCTGTTGCATGATAAAAGTGTTGGGTGTATGTATATCTGTGTATGTATAAAGCAACATAAAAAAAAAAAAACATTTTATTGAATTTTATTTTATTTTTTTTTCCAGGAAATAAAGAAATGAAGTGCCTGGCAGACCAGTGCAAAAAAACTAATAAAAATAATTTTGACAGATCCTGTCTCTCAAAAGTCTCCCGTCTCTGTTGGCCTGTAGAGTCTGTAGGTGTTCCTCTGGGCCATCTTCCTCAATACAAGGAGGGTGGCTCTCTCCTCTTATAGTGGCAATATTGTGAAGCACAACACAAGCCACTATAATGTCACATGCCCTCTCTGGACTAACCCGGAGCCCACGCAGACACTGAAACCGAGATTTGAGGATCCCTATAGTCATCTCCACCTTGGCCCGTGTTCGGCTGTGAGCCAGGTTAAAGCGTGTCTGTGGTCCAGGCTCAGGTTCAGGGTAGGGTGTCATTAAATAGGGCAGACAAGGGTATCCTCTGTCCCCCAACAAGTAACCGTTGTACTGTCCTGTAATGATTGAAGTGTACAACACAAATATAGTAAAAAGGAAAAAGTTTGTATAAAGTAAAACATACCCTGCTGAAATGTCTGGCATAATGATGACTCGCGGAAAATTCTGGCATCATGCACAGATCCTGGCCATTTTGCCTCGACATTGGTAATTATTTGGGTTGCTTCACATATTACCTTGTTAGTGGAAAAAGTAATGACTTTAATGATTTTAAGAAGGGAAAAAAAAGTTAAGTTGTTACCTGCACATTGATACTATGAACAGATTTCCTATTAACATAGTCTCCCTCATTTATTGATGGAGCTTTAATAGGAATGTGAGTGCCATCAATGAACCCAATTACATTTGGAAACCCTGAAACAGAAAGTTATGGAAGTATGAAGTGTGTGTGCGCATTATGAATACATGTATAGATATCAATAATATGATTAAATATGCGTCATAGATTTTACTACAAAGGACAAACCTGCCACTCTGTGGACTTCGTCTTTAATAACAAGCAGAGGTTTATGGCCAGGGAACTGTACAAACGTGGCTAAGAACTGTTTAAGTGCCAGACATACTGAACGAAGCGGCTCGACACACAGTGGCCTTTCCCACATGCTCCGAATCGCCCACACTGTACAAAAAATGGCCAGACGCAAAAAACCGAAGTGCTATGCACAGAATGTTTTCTGTGCTAAGCGCAGAACCGCGGTTTGTCACATTTGCGACATGCGGTTTTAAAAGACGTGTTAAATAAACTAAGGAATCTTTTGAAAAACGATAACGCTCTTTCAAATATTCATTGGGGTATGCAAACACGTCAATACGTGGTCGTATAACCCTCTCCCGACGAAAAAAAACTCGTATAAGTTGGGCTTCTACGTCCACAGGATCTTCCTCAAAAGGGCACGCCATGCTCACCAACCTTCTGAAACTAAGTTACTCTGAAACATAACCTGCTCCCGAGCAGGTTATCTTCAGAGAGTCAGTTGTTATTGTAACCAATTTTAACGATATAAAAGTGAATTACAGTATAATAATAGCCTTTACTAGTAATTCCCTGGACCAGAATCAGAAGATACCAAATTCGACAGGAGCCACGGTATTGAGCATCAAAAATGAGACAAACACAAGAGTACAATTGAGTAGCCACTCTTATATTGTTTACACTTGACCTGTTTGTACAAAATGTGAAATAAACCCCAAAAGTTACAAAAATAAAAGTAGTAGTGTGCACACTAGAAAATAAAAGAATGTCCGTTGGGCCCTTAAACAAAAATAAAAAAATAGTTTCCGGTGTATTTGCTGTAGAGGTTGTACAGTTCACCTTGTTCCAAAGATACTTGTAAGGTAAGTATTATGTGCAGGGGGATGGGGAAATCGGTGCTGGACTTTCCTCAGTGGACTTGGCTCGCCATCGAAATAACTGGAGATGTTGGTTCTGGACAACATCCGTCCTACAAAAAAAACCTGACCTGCAGACCGGGTCAGAAAATTTACATTCAATACCATTCATTCTCAGATGCATCAATCAGGATATAAAATGTCAAAAAACACAACCCTTTACATGTAACTTTGACATAAATCTTTGTCTCTATTCAAATATCAATATATCTTCTGTCTTTCCGTTGTACAACATTCAGTCTTAAGTATATAATTTCTGAGAACTTAACATTAAAGTGCTCACACATTTACCTGCTGTTCATATGAACAGTATTTTAATCCTACTTATGATAAATAACCAATAACATTCAAAATATAATTTATCATAACAATATCAAAACCATATGCAAATAACAGAACAGTACCCATTCTGAGTTCAGGGTTAGAGGTATTACAGAGATGTGCTTCATTTACTCTAACACTATAGGCCTATTCATGAAAGAGAAATGCACAAAAAATTACCCTCTAGTTACTTTAAACTCAGTAGAGCAGCAAGAATATATTAAAGTAAATCGCATAGTGCTAGTAAAACATTTTACATTCATCACAATTTAAATTTAAATTGGCATTAACAACTAAATACTTCCCTTTCTTATTATATACACATACATCAGCATAAACTGATAACCACATTATAAATATATTCAAAACGTCGCACCATAATGCACTTCAGTCTACTTATTATATTAATATCATCACTGGTTCCCTTCAACACACGGAAAACAAGGGATAATAGCACCTAAAATGCAACAGCTAAAATGGCGCATATCTCACCGTTGCTCCGGGTATATCAAGGTGTAACACGACGATGATGGACCTCGTGGCAACTTCCCAGACAAAAGGGCAAGTGGTTAGCCGACGTAACTTCGTTCTATAACACGACTCCGGATCTTCGGTGAAGTGTGCTCCGACTCTTTTTCCTTTTAGACAAACCTCCAAAATTTTGTCCTGGTTTTGACTCCTTGCTAACACACAGCTACCCCCGTCTCTCTCGCTATGATTTTAGAAAAAACCGGAAGAAGCTGCACCCGCGCCTCGCCTCTGTGTCGACACGCTGAACGGGACTTGCGTAACCTCTGATTGGCTGCTGAGGCTACCTACACCCACGTGGGAATACGTAAACTGTGTGATGCATACAATTGCGATAAGAGAACTAAAAAAATCCGCTGATATGAACAATTAAAAATACAGAAAATAAACAGTCTCTCTCTTTTTTTTTTCTTTTTAGTGAACTCAATTATAATATTAATGGGTCTGTTATACCTGGTTACATTATGGTTACATACATACCCAGAAAGTTACCTCCGTTTTTGGAACTGAAAGTTGAGGTTATCCACGAACTTACCCTTAAACATACCCAGGTATGTCACATAACCTGCTTTCTGGAATACCCCCCAGGTGTGCCTCGTCACACCCGCCAGACCTGTCCAATACCACACCCCTCCTCTCTCTCACACACACACACACACACACACACACACACACACACACACACACACACACACACACACACACACACACACACACACACACACACACACAGATAGGGAAGGGACTCCGAGCTCAGACACACAGAAAACAAGACTCATGAACTCATGAACTTATACAATGTAAGTTTCAAACTTTTTGTATCACTATAGTTTTTATTTAACTTTTGTATTATTTTTTCCTTTTTGGTCTAAAAGAGTTACCTCCAAGTGATGATAATGATGCTAAGGAAATGTCAACATGTTGATCGTTATAATGATCATGTTAAGTTGTTTTTAATCGATGGATTATTCATGTAATTATTAAATTGTTCTAGACTGATCGCTCGTCATAATAAGATGATTTCTAGACAGCAATTCAATCAATTTCTGTGACTTTCAGTTTGAACATTTGGGTTTATATGTTAAATCCTGAAATGATAGTAAAACCGTTTCGAGGTCTGTTGTGTATTATTTTATAGTTCTTTTATCATCTTTGTGATGTGTGTCTGTGTCTCTTCAGGTTCTTCAGTCTGCTGCTTCTGTTTGGTCTCTTCTATCACAGTCACAGCGGTCAGTATCTTTCTGGTAATAAATCATGTCCTTTTCTTGTTTCTCTCTTTTGTCATTCATCCAGTGATTTTTGTGGATTGGTTGATTTTAATTTCCAAGCATATTACATCATGAATCTCTTTGTGATTTATTTGTTTTAACCCTTGATAAATGTTCAAATTCACTACACTTTAGTTATGTTCGGGACGAAAAGATCCACTAAAGTACACTGCTGTAAAAATGTAAGGGATATATATAAATCTGTTAATCAACCTCAGTCCTGATCAAAATTACCAAACGTTTAAATTTATTTCTCCCTCATTTACTGTTCGTGTCTGTTTTTTCTCATTGGCTTTCATTATAATGACTGTCATGAACAGCACCTCTGTGGCTCTCTCCGACCACCACCGGAGGGAGCTCTCACCGGAATACTAATCCCTAAAAGACTACATTTCCCACAACCCCGTACCTTGGGCTGATTACAGCCACCAGGTGTTCCGCATTATCCAGCCCTTATAATGGACTCCCTCACGACCTCTCATCGCGAAGTCTTGTTTGTGTTAACTGCAATTCTGAGCGTTTATTCCCGTGTTTGTTTTCCTGTTGCCGACCTGTACCTTGTTTACTCTTGTGATTGATATCTGCCTGCCTTCTGACCTTCTGCCTGTTATCGTTTACGTCTCTTGGATTTCCCTCGTGTATTATCGTTTGCTCCTGTTTGACCCTGCCTGCCCGACCACGATTAAAGCTCTGTCGCAAATGGATCCCCACGTCTCCGATGTATCATTACAATGACATTTTTAATTGATAATCCATGACACCATATAACCATGTGTTCTTGATTGTTGGTGGATTTTCTCTGTTGGGAGGAGATAAAATTAATCATTTTTACTGTTGATCACAAACTGGCACCATTAACCCTTTAGATGGGCCTTTGCAAAAAAAATCTTATATGGAGCATAACATCATATTATTGTGTGTGTGAGTGAGTAATGAGTAAAAATCCTGGATTGATTTTTTCATTTAGTAGTTTTGATCAGCACTGGTTGATTTAATAGATTTATGCAAAACGAATGGGGAAAAATGTTTATCTGATTTTTACAGCAGTTTAATTTAGTGAATGTTTTCATGACGAACATAATATAAACATAAAGGGCAGTGAATTGTGTGAACACAGTGTACGAGTTTTTGAACATTTTCAAAGTATTTTCCCAAAATATGTGTCAAAATCATATTTGTCAGCAAAAATCATTCCTCTATACCTGCAGAGACACAGTGCTACTGGATAAAACTATAATCAACATTAAAATAATTGTTTAAATGCTTATTAAACTCTTAATGTATATGTATTCATTCTTATTGTCTAAAATTTCTATTCTTTTATGTTTTTCAATTAACTTAATTACAAAGAATAAACAGAGGTATCAGGTTTATTTCTGAGTATTGATACTTTGTACTGAAATAATGTCTGTATTTTCAGGAAACCTAAATCTACCAGTGACAGGAAAAAGAGAAGGCAATCTCACTCTACTGTGTGAATTTGAGGCCAAAAAGATTTTACAAGTTGATTTATTTATTGAGTCAGGAACCATCAATATCTGTCAGACTGAAGGATGTAGTGAACGAGTATCTAAAACAGCAGCATGTGACGTCATCATCAAGAATCTGAGCTTCAGTGACGCTGGGAAACACACTTTAAGAGTCTATTACAGTAATGATCAGACAAACCTGGCACAGATAAAGGACAAGATATACCAAATACATATTCATGGTAAATCCATAACTGATCAAACCATCATTATTACATTTAATTAAACATTATAATAATAACTGATGTCTTTGTGATTCTCCTCAGATGAGATTACTGTGAAAACAGGCAAACCAATAAAACTGCATGTTCTGATGTCCAACGCTCATAAAGTGGAGAAGAACTCCAGTGAAGGCTGGAAGAAGGTCTGGGAGAAAGGTCACGGGCTCTGGAGCGATAGAATGAACGTCAGCGAGGAAGACCTGATCATTAAAGCATTTACAGATAATGATGCTGGAACATACAGAGTTCTGGACGCTGAAGATGAAACCTTGATCACAGTGAACATCACAGGTGAGATAAATTCAGTGGATATGGCAACGTATTCTATTAAACCGTTTATTTATCGTGATTTGATTCAAACAGAAAACTGATTTTAAACTGTGACTAACCATTCAATATCCTCTACAGAATCAGATACAAAATTAAAAGGGAAACTGGACAAAGATGAAGACAAAACTGATGACACTAAAGAACATGGTAAGTAAATTAGGAGGAAATGAGAAATTTATTAAAAATTAAGCAGCGAGTTAAAATAAATAAAGTTCTCTCTTCTCACTTTCCCTTTTCCATCTATAGGGATATGGATATGGCCAGTAGTAGTGTGTTCTTTGATTCTGGTTCTGATTGGGATTGGTTTCTTCATATGGCGATGTTTGCACAGAAGTAAAACTCAAAAAGGAATAAACAATAAACCCTGGGATCTGGAAGATAGAGGATTTGCTCATCTGCCCCTTCACCCATCCTATGGCCCAGGACCCTTAATGAGTGCCAAAAACTCAAGTTTTAATACTTCTATAACGTATCTCTCTAAAACTCACTTTTAAAAGCTGCAATCTCTGCCAACTCAGTGTACTGAAATTTAAGTTATATGATGTACGCAACTGCAGTTTTTACGTGTAGAAACATGTTTTATTGCACATTAATCACATTATATATATCATATAGAGAAGTCTTATGTCTGTAAAAGTGTTTTTAGAAAACGTAAAAATGCCATCTGTTTTATGTGTGTGTGCATTTTCTAGCAGAAAACCCGATCATTAGCAACATTAAACCTTCGAACAAAACTGTACACCTGATCTGTTCAGTTCAAGAAAAAAAAAGTTTCACACCAGTGTTGCAAAATATACAGTAATAATTCCCTGACTTACTGCATCACCCTTTTAAGACCAATGTCTTTAAATTGATGTCTTTACCTTGTTTAGAGCATTAAAAATGAGTTTAAACTGAATTTCTTTAAAAAATTTATATAACAAACATGAATGAACATGCATTGGCAAAAGCAATTCATTTTTCATGTGTTATATGGCCATAAATTTCTCATTATGTACAATATATCGATACAATACAATATATAAACGAAATTAAATTAAATGCATATTAATGTGTTTTTGGGGCAACATGTAATGAAAAAAAAAAGTGCAAAAATGAAAGTAATAATCTATAGTTTCATAGAATAATGAAACCTGTTTCATAACAGAAAGTCAAATTTTCATTGACGCTACTGTAACATTTTCCCGAGATGCTGATTTATCACACACAATTTAAAAATGACAAAATATTATTATATTTTCATAAGTGTCACTAAATAGTGATTTCCTGACATTAAGATGATGCAACTAAAACCATAAAATACGAGGTGAAAATAAACAGACTTTTAATGGCATTAGAATTATGTTGCTCATGATAGATAGACACTAAACTAATATAATAAAAATATTAGTAAGAGTTCATTCTTATCTTCCTGACACCCAGAAAAAACTGAATTACATTGATAGAGCATAAGAAATTTTTAAAAATATAAAGTAAAATATAAAATAAAATTTTTAAGTTTAGGTTTCAATGCTTATTTAAAATTATGTTGTAATATATAACAAAAAATATTACTTTTACAGGTTTGTTTCATGCAATATGCATGCAAACATTTCCATAAACTGATTTTCCCATTAAACACAGGGAATCTATACTCTATATTTAATTCACACGTAAATGTAATGTTGAAAAAGATTTGTCATTAGCTGGCCAGATTTTCATAATAATAACTAATATTTCCATAACAATATTGATCAAATTTATTCTTGTTATGTCTCCCAAAATGCACAATAAACGTGGTTTTAATCCCGGTTTCTTCTACAGGAAGTCATCTTCGGATTCAAATGCCTTTAACGTTTTCCTAAGATGTTGCTTTTATGACAAACAATTTGAAAATGATTTAGATTTAAATATTTTTGAATACAGTCATTTTTATTAAGATGTACCGTTTTTCCACTTAAAGCCGTGCCATGTGAGGTTTTATAAAATTTACTAAAATTATAACGTTCACTTATAACGTGGGAGTTAAAGCACTTTTTTTTTATTTTTGCACGTTTCCGCCCGCTGGCGGTTCAGGCGCGTTACTGCAGCCGCTCCTCCCGGAAGTTCCGTCCGTTGGAAATATAAATATTATCATGGCGTCCGTGACTTTTCGCGACTGTTTTCTTTGCGTTTCTGCTTTAATCACCTTCGTGTTCGTGTTCGTGACCGGTGCAGACTTTGTTCGCTTCGTGTCGTTTCGTGCCATCTATCATAACCTGAGCGGAGCCGCGCCTCTGTGTCGAGGTAAGAGCGCGCCTCAAGCTAACTTCGGAAGTTTAACAACAAAGAAGCTCTTCACGAATATCAATAAGTTGTTTCTGAACCCACGTGCACATAAACTAATGACTCGTTTTTTTATTTTTAAATGACTTATGTTCGCTTTTTAATAAGTCGTAAGGTTGTTTTAAGTTTTTAGTTTGTTGATAGTTTCGGTTGGTAGTTTATTTTTGAATGCAGTTTACTTATAGATTTATTTTGTAATATATCGTGCGTTTAGAGAAGTTATTAAATTGAATAAATGCCTTAACGCAGTTATACGCGCACGCATGTACGTCATGTCGTCATTAGGGAGCGTGTGCGTGCCGTGCGTACAGCCCGGCTAGCTCAGTCGGTAGAGCATGAGACTCTTAATCTCAGGGTCGTGGGTTCGAGCCCCACGTTGGGCGCAATGTTTTTAACGCGCTTGTGTTTTGTCAGACTCCGTGTCCTGGTCCGTGGCTCTGCGGGACGGGGCGGTTCTGAAGGCCGTAGCTGTGGATGGTTTCCTTCTGGTCCTCTTCAGTCTCCAGCACAGCCTGCTGGCCTGGACTCCGGTGAAACAAGTCTGTCAGAACGTGTTTGGGGTTCTAAGCAGAACCGTGTACTGCTTCTCCACCGCCGCAGCACTGCAGGTATATATGTGTGTGTGTGTGTATGTGTGTGTTTTCCTGAAAACTAGTGTGTGGCTGTATACAACAGTCAACATTTCTCACATTAGTGGGCTGCGTTAAAGGCATTTTTTTTAAATTGGCATACAGTTATACTGTTAAAAAGAAATAGAGCTATTTATCACTCAGTTTAGTACTGTACATTTAGATGTATTAATTTATTTTAATTAGCTACATTTTTAAATCTTTAATGTAGTCTTATTTATTATTTAAATAAAATATTTAGTAATTGTTTATTTTTTTAAATGAAGTATATCATGTATTTAAATATAACAGTATATTTTAATTATATATTATTTTATCTGTATTTTAAAAATACATATTTATATATATATATATATATATATATATATATATATATATATATATATATATATATATATATATAGTTACATATATTTGAATACAAATGTATAGAATATAAAAAAATATATATATATATATATTTTTTTATTATTATTATTATTATTATATTTTATTTTTTTTCTCATAACATATACTTTTAGCACTCTAAACTCAAATCAACCTTGTAAAACCCTAAGAAATATTTGTAATTAAATAACATGTAATTTAATAACACACACCATAACAGTGAAACGTGACGCTATAAAAACTACTCTAACTGTAATCTTATTCTCCTTGTAGATGTTGATGCGCTATTGGCAGCCGGTGACCAGCGCCCCCTGCCTGTGGTCGGTGCGCAGTGCACCCTGGGATATCTGGTTCCCGCTCATCTGTTTTATCCTACACTTCCTGTGCTGGGCAATAATCTGCAGCATCCTGCTGATCTTCGACTATCCCGAACTGCTGGGCATCAAACAGGTGCGTTTGCATCTGCAGTAAGCGTGCAGAACAACAAAAGCTGCAAAGCATTTACATCACAAGCATCAGAATTGCATTGCAGAGATATCAGCATCTGCAGCACGTTGTATATTTTGCACGTTCTGTTTGACGCAGGTGTATTATGAGTGTCTGGGCCTGGGCGACCCCCTGCTGCTGAAGTCGGAGCGCGCTCAGCGGCTCTACTCTCACCTCCGGCATCCCGTGTGTGTGGAGCTGCTCGCGGTGCTCTGGCTTCTCCCCACGCTCCCGCTGGACCGGCTGCTGCTGGCCGCGTTCCTGTCCGTGTACCTGATCCTCGCTCACTCGCTGGACGCCCAGGACTGCGCTTACCTCCGCCGGCAGCTCCGCAGCAAGCTGCAGCTCTTCTCCGCTCCGCTGGAGGACGGCGACGGGAGCAACACGCACAAGACGGACTGAACGTACCTAGAGATTCAGAAGGCGCAAAGCTATTTTTGGACTTCATTTTCACTCCAAAAAGTCGCTAATGCAAAAACAAAGGATGCGAATGTAGCGCGCGACTGAAGCTTTATCCGTGTTTTTATCGCTTATGAAAATTCAGAGAAACGTAGTATTGTTGCACAACTATATTATTGATATTTAACAGTACACAGATGCGCACAAACTAAATTATGTTGTTAACACTCAAAAATTCGTATCAAAAATCACTTTCCGTGCACCTTGATACCTGGAGGTGGAGGTCATACTGATTTGACTTGAAGGCAGCGTTATGTTTGGAATGAACTACTAGAATATTGCACAATATATACACCATAAACTGTTCAATTTTTCAAGTACTTTTGAACATTATTTGCATGCATCAGTAGACATTTCAAATGCAAAATATTATAATATGTTTCAATTTTAATTTTAATAGTGAGACAAAGCTTTTTTTTTTTTTAATCGAATGATCTGAACCAATTGCTTTACAAAATTATTAATTTTTTTTGTCGAAACAACCCACATAAATACAAGGAAAGATATGGCAATATGTGTGTAAAATACCTTTTATAAACCAGTTGCATGTAAACTATATATATATATATATATGCAATGATCTGATATTTGCAAAGATTTGTTGGCCACTTATCTCAGAAATTCATATTTATTGTGTATTTTTGAGCAATATGACAGTATGCCACTCAGAAATATGCCAGTATTTCAATTTTGTTTTGCCTGACTGGGGTGTTTACATTAACCTTAAACAAATTAGCGTTTACGACTAGTTTAAACCTTGCAGAGTTTCTCTCTCTCTCTCTCTATTTTCAGTTGCAGGTCAAAGGTCATGAGATTAACTGGCTCTGCTCGGCACTGACGCACACATCAGGTGGGGAAAAAAATCAGAGACTGGATGAAGTTATTTTGGTCTTTTGTTTCTGTACAATGTACAAAATACAACCGCCGTATTGCTCCCGCTGCATGTTTTTATATTTTGCAAACACTTTAGCATCGAAACACCGAGAAGTGAGCAGCTGATGGGATAAATACTGCGTTGGGTTTGTTTTTTTGTGTCATATTATTGCAAAACATGCCTTTTATTTTATGCAAATGTTTAACGCTTGAAGTGTGTTTACATGTAAAGACCTCAGAGTACGGTACAGAGTTTATTTTTATATGGCAACTTGAAATAACTTTTGTAGAAATACGGGACAAATGCACTGTTATTAGAGCTCGAAACCATTGTTAAACTTTGTTCATTGACTTGATTATGTGTCTTTTCTCTGTATCCCATTGCTAAAGAATGCCGAATAAATAAAATGCTACAACAAGTGATGTATTTATGCCTTTGATTGTGATTTGGGTTTAGAAGTTAAATTGAGTAAGATTTTATGCATGCTGCGAAATGAGAAAGCTGTATATCGTTGCAACGTTTGTGCATGCTTTTTATCTAACTTATGATAAAGAAACCAATGCGTTTGGACTGGGACTGATTGATTATCTAAGAGCTGACGTTTAATTCCCGTGCGTCCGTCACCTCGCGTAACTCCCCGGTTAACGGCCCCGGTGTCCGGGAGGGAGGGACTCCGAGGAGGAGGAGACGGAGGGCGGCAGACGGCGGTCTTAGTTAAACGTCTTTTCTTGGACAATATGGTGTGTGCGCCTGTGACTCTCTCGCTGGAGTTTAATGTAATTATGGGATTACAGTCCTGCGCCTCTAAAGCCGGTAATATTTACTACACTGCCGCTCCGCTTCACGGGACCGATATAGCCTGCAGTTCGAGGAAACACGGAAATATGAATTAACTGGAGGTCTCTTACTCGGTGCCTGTTAGAAAGAAGAGCGCTGCTTCGCTTTTGCGAGGGTCGAAGGAATTATCCGGACTGTTGATGCGTGCTTTTGGAGTTGAACGAATGAGAAGATGAACGTCGAGCGCGTGGAAACGAGGAAAACTTTATTCCGTTGAATCAGGAGTTCAGTCATCCCACACGATCTGAAGCTATAAGGTTAGTAAAACGGCTGCTTAGAACATTATGCATCGAGCATGTTCCACTTCTATGGAACGTGGTATGTTTTTATATCTAGCAAATAGTTTTCCCCCCAATAAATCACCATTCAAGAATCCATATCATATGCACGGAAAAACTGCGTGTTATATGCACGTTAAACAAAGTCAGTTTCTGCTATAGCTTAAATAAATCGTGCTATTGATACTTATTTATCATGAGATCGGGTAAAAGTGTGCAAATGTGTGCTCAAATTAATAATTAATTGACTTTAAATGTGTGCTTTTTAACGAATTTGCCATCGCAGTGACCTGAAACAAAGCCAAATGTTTATTAATGTTGCACAAAACGTGTACAGTGAACATACCTTTTCTTTCCCATTCAGATTCATTTTAAACCTAATATCATGATGTTTGCATAAAAACATTTACCCATTCGCACTTGCATAGGCATATCGATTTTAAATATACCTGTGCATCACTGTTTATTCTGACAGTAGTTTTGGACCGCCAGTTTATTAAGTGCTGTATAATATATATATATACACACAGCAGCTAATGTATGCATTGATTTGTCTTGACAGGATTCCTGGATGTCCTTGGGTAAAACTGAATTTCTGTAAAAGTTCTGATCAGTAAAACAGCTCTGTTTCATCGAGCACTCAGTGGTTATGTCTCTAACCGCATTACCGGAATGGAAGCAGCTGCTACTGGAGCGAAAGAGAAGAGAGGAGGAGGAGAGAGAGAGACGAGAGAGGGAGGAAGAGGAGCGGCTGGCCAACATGCCGGCTTGGAAACGAGGGATCATCCAGAGAAGGAGGGCGAAGCAGGATGAGGAAAGAGAGAGGGAGAAAGATATCCTGGGCATTACTGAAGACATCGCCACTGAGCAGGTGGACAGTAAATTCACACATCACCTCCAAACTGATCATACTGGGTATAAAGTGCAAAAACAGATATCCAAAGAAACCATCAGCCCCATCCAACAGAACCCCTTCATTCGTTCTGAGAACAGCTTTAAGAGAGATAAAAGAGAGAAGGAGGTGATTAGAGATGGAGAAAATGAATATAAAAAGGGAAATAATAGAGGGAGAGAAAGAAAAAGGGAAACAGACAAGGAGATTTGGAGAGGATGCGATAGAGAGATGTGGGTCGAGAAAATGGTAAATAAAAGTGAGGGAAAAGAGCGGGACAGAAGCACTGGGAGAGACAGCAGAGAGGCGGACAGTAACACATCCCGATTTTCTCCAGTCACAGGTCTCCGTACGATTCAGGCAAACAATATTATCATTATTGAGAAAGACAAAAATGCCAAGGAAAAACTGGTTAAGAGAGAAAAGGAGGTCGAGGATGAACAGAAAAGGATGAGGATGGATTTGAGGGAGTTTCTAGCTGGCGGAGGAAGCGTGACGGAAATTATGGCTTCGGAAGTATTGATCATCAAACCTCCCGTGACGGACGGGAGAAGTGAAGCGGAGATGGCAAGGATCGCAGAAAGAGGGAGCGAGCGTTTAGAGAAAGAGGGGATACGGTCCTCTATGCGAATGGCATCGAGGACGGTCATGCAAAAAGCAGAGAGAGTCCTGAACCACAAGGACAGGGGGACTCCAGAGTGTAGTGGTCGGGTCAGTCAGCTGCTTAGTAAGTTCGGCGAACACCCAAAACCTCCAACACGCTCCAAGAGCATTGAGTGCTTCAACCAAACCGGCAAGAACCGGGCCAGATACAGCACAGGAGATCTATTTGTGCAGGACGACCAGAGTTCGGAAGAAATGGAAACAAGTCCCACATTCAGGGGTGTTCCCAAACGCTCCTTTAGCTTCTCTGACCGTGTGGTATGCCAACAGGAGAACAGAGATTGTGAGGAAAAGGCCGATTTTAAGGTGGTGGAGAGGTCGTACTCTGACCGCAGGGTAAAAACGAGAGTCACCGATCAATCAGGAAGTGAACCAAAGGTCACCAGACGATGGAGTCGACCCAAATCTGATGAGGTGATGCATGAAAAGAGACAGAAAGAAAGAAGGGTTGAAAATAAGAGAAGCGACTCAATTCGTGGAGAGAGAGAGGAATGGACATCTAGTGTAGATGGAGAAGGCTTCACTGTGGCCTCTGTCAAAATCCCTGAGGGGGTCGCGTTTGCAAGACGAGTTCCTATCAAACAAGATGGAAGAGAAAGCAGCTCAGAACGAGAGATCAAGAAAGTGAGAGAGGAGAGTGAGAGAGAGATGAAGATAGATAAAGAGATATACAGAGATAAGAGGCGAGAGGAGAGAGAGACTACGGTTAGACAGAGGCCTGTAGAATTCAAAGCCGAGGCCAAAGCAGAATCCGAAAAGAGATGGAATCTGGATGAGGTTACGGTCGCAGTTTCAAAACAACCCCATGGCATATATATTCCACCGTCTGATGACAGTACTGTAGACCTCCCTGGAGAAATTCAGTGCCAATGTGTCGAAACTCCCTCTGTGGGCTCTTGCCTGACCACAGCCTATGCTGGACAAGCGGTCCTTACCCAACACACAGAAGACCTAGTCTGTAAAATAGCAAAAGTCCAGTCGGACAGAGAACTCAGGAGGGCAGGTTATGTGTTTTCACATGGAGACATGGCTAACCAGGATCAAAAAGAGCATGAACAGTATCAAAGCTTTCCAAAACAATCCATTGAGGAAGTACATATTACCTCAGAACCCCCACAACAAAGTGCTACCAAACTGTTTTCAGAGGGAGTCACCATCCCCAGGACGGTATTTTATGGAGTCGATATATCAGCAGAAAGAAGGAGGGCGAGTCTCCCTGCTGGGGATAAACAAGATGGAGGACAAGTGGAGAGGAGAGGGAGCTGGAAGACTGGGCGACCTTTGACCCGAGTGGAGTCTCTGAAAGAAAGAATTCGCCAGCAAGAAAAGGAAAGACGGGATGATGACAAAGAAGAGGGCAACAGAGAAGCAGGAGGAACTGTGAGAGAACAGGAAGAAACCACATTACAGACTCTCAGACTGTTTGACGTCACACAGGACGTTAACATGGCAAAGTCAAGCCCTCAACTTCCTGTTCCTGTTTCTCTGTCGCTCTTGCAGTCAGCTTCGACAGAAAGAGAAGTTGGGGAGATCTCCAGAGACATATCAGAGAGCGATATCTGTCCGAGGGAAGCAGAGAGAGATGTAGAGGAGTGTGGGACGTGTATCGCTTGGAGAACACCGGACGTTGACGAAAGAGAAGAGTTGTTAGAGGAAGAGTACCTTCCTCCCTCTCTTTCTCCCTCCCCACCACTTTCAGACTCGTTGGACACCATGAGCCGGATCTATAACCTCAAGACGGTGGGGTCTAGGACTGCAGTGTGTATCAGTGAAAGGAAAGCTGATATACCATCACACAGCGGCCCTCAGGGCAAATACAACCCCATCAGACAAGCACCGTCACCGGACATCCTGCCAGAAACTGCCAAGCTGTGGAATCATGGGAGAGACGGTGCCAAAACCGAGACGATGGAGTCGACAGGTGCTCAGATGGTACAGAGGCAGGTGGAACGACTACAGCTGAGAGAACAGGAAACAGGATGTGGTTCCCACAACGACAAGAAGACACAGTCTGCCATGGAGAGTTGTCCGCTTGTAGAACCAGAAATTAAGGTAGCTGAGGGCCAGAGGAAACCAGACATACTAAGAGAGACGCAGAAATCCCAAACACCTTCAAGTCCCAGATTTCCACAAGCCCAACAGAAAGCCCAAAGACAACCTCTTACACCCCAGCAGGTCAGGTCATTTACAATCAATGCCCGGAATGCAGAATCAACAGAAAACTTTCAGAAACCTCCAGAGCAAAGCTCTCCATCGTCATCCTCTCCCTGCACCGCATCCCCCTCTTCATCTCCATCTCCGCCTCTCTTTTCCATTAGGAGTGCCTCAAGTGGACCAGGTAAGAGAGGAACGACCATCACAATCACCCCTAGAAGACCTGCAGGGGTAGACTTGTCTGGTGGCATCCCAACAGGGACCCCTACGGCACCCAAAGCGACCCCCCAGAGCCAAATAACTATCCCTGCTCCCAGCAGCACCAAGGAGGCAGGGAAGAAGCGGTACCCTACAGCAGAAGAGATAGAGGTGATCGGAGGTTACCAGAACCTTGAACGGTCATGCTTGGTGAAAAGCAGAGGGACACAGAAAACGGTGAGTGGGTTTTTTTCTATTTTTGGATTATCTATTTGATGAGCTGCTGTGCTAATAGTGTTAGGGCAATACAAAACTTGTGACATGATGCAACAGACAAGCTTTCAGCTAACATGCATTGTTTAGAAATTTTCTTTTATTTTAGAGAAGAGACAATTGCATTTGAGAAGATTCCCAAGAGCGAATCAAAGTGTGATCTCTCAATAGTCAGGCCAAAATATCTCTGTCGTCTTTGATTGTGGCCAAAGCAGTTGCTGGGTGTTAAGCCTGGATTAGGCTTATCTCTCACGCCATCACAGTGCACAGGTGAAGATACTCCATGTGTGAGTTAACACATTTAAACACAGCATGAAAAAAGCAAAATCGGAAAACTACTTTGAGAAACACCTGATTCAATCTGCATTGTTCAGACATAGTAAAAAAAAAACAAGTAATAAAAATTCAGTTACTCCTACCTGTGATCACATCAACAAAAAAAGACTATTACACTAAAAGGCTGGCTTCAGAGTAGAATGCGAGTCTATGAATAGATTGAGGTTAATCTATGGCAGTCTCTCCTTCTTCAGTACCTTTCACCCTGACACTGTCTGACCTCGATGTTTGTTAGTCTAAGATGACCCAGGGCAGAGCATTATGTAGATTTAATTCTACAGATAAATGAGTGTCAGGATGTTTACAGAACGCTATAAACTCGACCATAAGCATAAAGAAACATGTTATTCTATTGTTTTGATGCAAAACAAACCTAAAGCATGACCAATGCAGTCTAATTCTTACGAAAGACAAACTCTGGAGCTATCAGTTTAACAAATACTTCAAAGAATTGACCACAGGGTTTGCTTAATGGACATTTGACTCACTGTACATCATCTTTACTTTCAGTCAAGTTTTTATTCTTAGCTTACACTATAGGGGGAATTGCAGTGCACAGAGAACACTGATATGACCACAAGTCATTTATGATGGCATCTGATTGCGGTATTTGTCAGCGAGGCTGATATAGCACTGAATGCATGGCTTCCTCTCAATATCTTTGTAGTTCCTACTTAGAGCTGCAAAAATACTAACACACACAATGCTGGAGGCTTTCGCTTCTGGAAACCTCCGTATCTCATGTATCAGCAACTACACAGACAGAGAGATCGTCCCGCTCCTGTCTTCTGATATGAGGTTTAATGGCACGGCTTGTTCTCATCAAACACAGCTTATTGTAGTAAGTGGGACACAGCAAACACAAAGGAACGCAACGGAGCAGAAAGAGGGAACGAGAGAATTTGGCAGCATTCTCCCAGGGACAGAAGAATGACCTTTTAATTTAGCTGGGTTTTCACAGCGAGTTAATAGAGCAGTATGTTTGCATTGTGGTGATCGGTGTAACCACATACACTAACTTCTGCCAGGAACCGGAGTCAGATGTACATGAAGAGAAGGCAACAATGAAATCGGACTCTTGAGACAAAAGACCACAATCGTCTATGATAGCGGAGAAGGCATTGGCTGCTTGTTATAGATTATAATACAAAAAACTCACTACGTTAGCATACATGTAGAAAAACAAAGTTAATAAGCTTAACAGTTGAGTTATTTAAATTTATGCAAGAGTTTATGGATTTCAGTTCAATCAAATTAAAAGCACTTGACACGACCGACCAACATCAGAGAATAGTTGAACAAAAACAATACAGCAGACCAAAGCATGAAAAGCTTGCGCACGTCGATGAAGGCGATTTGCATAATACGTGTATTATTTTACAAGCTACGCGTGTTTTGTATAGCTGCAATATTTTGGGGGTTTTAAAGCAGTCTTGTGACCGTTCTTTGGCTGCTTCCTCCTCCGGGCCGTGTCACTTCCTGCAGAACAGACAGAAGAGACTGCATAAAACCAAGAGCAACCTAGGGTTATCGTTTATATAAAGATTTCAGTTCATACTGTTCGACCGACAGCATCACGTGCGTGCATGCGTTACATTTAACACTGTGTGTGTGTGTGAGTGTGTGTGTGTGATTGTGTGTGTGTGTGTGTGTGTGTGTGTGATTGTGTGTGTGTGTGTGTGTGTGTGAAAGTGGGTTTGCTCCACTCTGACCACAGCTAACCTTAGAGCTCGCACTCGCTGACTGTGTTTGGTGTTCTGTGGCTGATTCGGTCCGTTGTTCAGACCGACTTTTTTGAGGATCAGTATTCCACGCAGAGCTCTGACCGTGTGCTAAACATTCAGCTCGATCTAGAAGATCTCCTGTGCCTGCATACAGAAAATCCCGCACGTCGTATAACAGAAACAGTAAGAGTGTGTCCCCTGAAGAACGATTGACGTCAGTCTCTTAATCTGTCAGAGGGGGGTGACTCTATACTTTCCTCATTTGAACCTTAAGCCATTATAGCGCTGCTTCACTCTCTGTATTATGCCCACGGTGTTATTTCTGTTTTATCTTGCAGTATGTTTGAAACTTCACTGATTTCTGTGATCTATCAGCATTATTATAACTCGCGGTCATTTACAGGGAAACCAGTTCCATTTTACTCAGATCTCCTACCAAGCAAAAATATGCAATATGCTGACGCGATATTAAATAGAGTTTCTGATGCTTATAATGTAAATCAGTGAGATTTTTATAACATATTGACATGAAATGATCTAAACGTATAATGCAATGCAATCCATTTAAGGAAAAGCCGAGTGTTCTTCTGGAAATATGACTGCAGTCGTTCTGACATCTACTTAATAAAAACCGGTCAAGAAGCAGCAGCCGAAGCTGGACGTGTGTACAATTATACCTCTTACGTATTAAAGTAAAGGTTATAAAAGGCACGTAGTAGATTGTGTGCAAAAGCTTTGACAGCAAAGTTCTGATCGTGCACCGTATCAAATAAGACACAGTACCTTTATAGGGTTAATGGCAGGTGATTTCAAGGCGACCCTGGACTCAAGTGCACTTCACTCAACACGAGTTAAGGGTTAATACAATAACCGTATTCATAATTGCTGTGCAAATCACATTTTCAGTATAAGACGCTTTGGATATACACATATGTATATAGCGCTGTATCATTGCTCATTTTTCTGACCTCATTGGCTGGTATTTCTTCTTGTTTTAAGCTTAAACTCTCTTAATTATTATCAGAAGACTTATTCTCTATTGTACATCTCAAGTAATTGTATCTTGACTTGAGGAAGTTTTGAGATTTGTCCTGAAAAGATGACAGATGTAAGATATAATCTTTTTTACAATGCCTGCAACATTTAATGTCATGACCTTATGAATTGAAGATTTTCCGCTTTGATCTGAGATATTTTTAGGGCAGTGGTTTAATCTTTTAACTTGAGGTCTGTCCTGCTCCACCATTTAGACAACTTCATACCAGACAGAGACTTCTAATTTCACAGTCATTTAATTACAGTCACTTCTGATGTAATTGCATTAAAAACTAAAGACTAGGCAAACAGTTTAATACCAAATTAGTGCTGGTTTATCACATCCAAAATACAAGTTTTCGTTGACATTATATATGTATGTGCACTGTGTATATTATATATATATATAAATACACACACAGTAAATATTTATACATTTATATATTCACATATGTTTCATATTTAATATATAAACTTAAATACATACATTTGTATTTATATGTACATTTGACAGCACTTAATTGTAATGCATGTTTTAATGTAACTGTCTGTCTCTTTTATATATATATATATATGTATATATATATATATATTTATTTTTTTATTTTTATTTTTATTATTATTTGCATTTTTGTTTTGTATTTAATGTATGCTTAAAAAGGTGCAGGTTAAAATAAACTTGTTTAGTTTAATTATTCAGTAAAAACAAAAAACAAAACATATTTTCTTGTCAAACATACTCCCATAATTTTTGTTTAATTTACAACTTTGTAAAAATCTGCATTTGCACATTAATGTAATAAAATCCCTCACCCTCGTGCTGTTCCAAACCTGTAAGAATCTGGAAAACGAAAGCTAATGGGAAAAAAAGCAGCAACAAAGACAAAACAGCCTTTTCGAGGAGCTACATGTTCTGAAAGCATAAGGTTGTGGACATCATGTCTGAGCGTCTTCTGTCCCGTTCTCTGGGTTAGGTGAAGGTGTGTTTCGATGACGCTCAGCTGGAGAGAGTGTGTGAGTATCCTTCAGAAGACAGCGCTCTGGCATCCCTCCCTTTCTCTCTTCCCCCGGGGCCCGAGGACAGCGGGAGGGACGAGCAGGAGGAAGACGAGGAGGAGGAGAGCGTGCCGTTCGTGTCCCGCAGCGGCGGGAACGAGAGCGCAGGAAGGGTTCGACTCCTAAAAGTGGGTGAGTGCCTTCAGATTACCTCCTCAGTATATATATATATACATACATTGTGGATAAACTCTACGGGTAGGTCTGTGACAAATGAATCAACCGCAAATATATAATTCTGTGACAATTACAAGAAAAATGGAAGAAAACCAGGGCCTTCTGAGAGTAGCTTCTTCATCAGATTTGGAGAAACGTGTCTCTGCAGCAGTGAATGGGTGCCGTCAGGATGATGGACAAGCACCCTGGAAAAGACAAAAAAAAACATAATAATGCTTCCTCCAGTGTACTTTTTAGCAGATTTTAGGCGATTTCCTTTAAAATAGCAGGTGTATTACGTGCTTTTATGATATTTATATCAAATAAAATTGTACATCACTACTTTAGGGTTGTTAAAAAAATCAGAATTGAAGAACCGACTGCCTTTTTAATTGAAAGAATCAGAGTTGAATTGGCCTCAACAAAGCTGAACTAGAACAACAAGTGAAATCCAGCACTCTTATCTGAATCAGACACAGTCCTGCTTCGGTCAACACTGTCACAAAACTGATAAATGTTTTTTATTGTCGTTTAAAATATGATTTTTCTCTGTCTTTCCCGCCAGATGAATCCTGTAAGCGACTTTCCAAATGACAAACCACGGCATCCCTTAGATTTTCAATTCTTTACATTTGCAGGTAGCGCAAGTAATGAAGAGCTTTTTTTTTTTGTTTATAAAAATTGATTAAATATTTTTTTATTATTATTATTATTTAGTTTTGCTTGTCCAAAACAGGAATCAAAACTCTTTAAAAGCACAATATTTTTTTTTTTGGAGATTGTTTTAATTACATTATTTTAAAAGCATTTCTGCTTTATGTTCAGAGATGAAAAATAAATATATATATATTTTAACGCTGCGCGGGACAAGCCATAAGTGCTGCTCTGATTCACAGAAAGATGTCCTCAGGTCTGATAAGATGGTTTGCACAATTTAAGTTTTACAACAATGATTAAAAAAAAAATCTACATGTTCTGAATGCTTTGTTCGTTTTAAAACGCTTATGTTAAGAAATAACTGGAATAGACAGCGTTTGAGGATTCGTTTTAACTCATAAATGAGAAATAAAACCTCTTCGTCTGAGTGTCACGTGTTTAGAGTTCACTCTCTTTTGTGAATGTATGATTATGATGTAATAATAAAGAATAGATTAAATATTTTCATGCAACAGTGATGATATACTTGTATAGGAAATAGGTAGGTTTTAATAATGTGATTGTAAAATAGGGTTCTGACGTAGCATATGGAGTATGAGTGAGCCAGAGAGGATTTTATTGGATATGCAATGGGCCACGCTTGGATTTTTTGCAATGCGATCACTTAAAAATCCAACTTTTGTATATTGTTTGTACTTGACTACCGGTTTGTCTATTTTAACTTTAAAACAAAATAAAAAAAGCATGTTAATAAACATTGCAGACAAACTCATTGTGTGTATTTTGTAGGTGTGTGGGTTTAAGCTCTGTGTTACAGCGCCACCTGCTGGTCCTTTAAAGGAACGACTGTTTCTGGACATCAAACCATCTGAAACATGAACGGTCCCTGTGGACAGACTAATACATCCATTTAACCCAATTTAATGTCAAAATCGATGACAGATTGTGTCCTGCTCACATCATTAGGACCAAGCTTTCAGGCGATTTTTCTTTTCTCTCATTTAAATTTCACACTTAATATGTATGTCCTAGCAGCGATTTATTTGCGTATTTAAATGTGCAGCTAAAATGTCACCTATGTTTTATTTTGTCACCTAATATTTTTATGTTCACGTGTGATACAATTTGTATACAATGCTAGCTTGCTAGCTTGCTAATGTCGAGTCCTTTCCAAGATCATCTATAATCTAGTCTCGCTTTCTTCAGTCCACACAGCATAGTAAGCACGCTCTGTCGTTTAAAAAAAACCGCGTTAATTAGTCGTTGTTTAGCCGTTTTCAAATTACACCTGCGATGCGGCTCAGCCAATCACCGCAGACGTGTGGTCACGTGAGGACATCTAAATCGAGCTTCGTAATTTATTCAGGATAACAGATAAAATAGCATATATGCTAGCAGATAGACGTGACGATAGCGCTACTTTGATATTAATTAAATCCTCTGCTTTTACTTCCATAAAGTTCCCGCCGATTCATTTTGAACTCTCGACGAGCGGGAAAAAACGTTAACGGCTCCTCTCGCTCTCCTCAGCGCGGCCACGTCTCCAGACGAGTAAGAAGCGGACAATAACCGTATGTCGTGATCTAAGTATGTTTTATATTACCCTACTTACTAAAATGTCATATTTTTACCATGTTTTCGTCGTGGTACTACGGCGTTCTTTGAAAAAAAGTACCATAACCGATCAGTGCTATATAGACGTGTACCCATGACCGTAATAGAGCTTCATTAGGACTCTACTGATGAGGGCGATGTGCTCGCGTTTTCTAGTTTGTGAGGAATTAGCTGATCTAAACCAATTACCCATAAAGACCACAAGAGAGCAGCAAAGGACTGAAAACTGACAAAAAGATTTAGACCGCTTCCATGACTCGGACCTGTCACGTGATCTATCAAAACCCAGTTTCTTACTTGCACGTCAATCAACATCCGTTCTTTAGAGCGAGTGTGAAGACACCAGCTCAAGATGGACCGGCTCTGGGACCTTCAGCAGCAGAAGAAATACTCTGCGCTCGTTAGGAGCTCCTGTGATTAAAAAGAGCGTGAATATATGCTCAGACAGTGATTCAATTAGGACTCTTCTCTAAATGATGCATGCTAGTATGAGAAGTTTAATCAAACCAGACGTGATTATTTGGGTTATCCTTGGCATTTGTGTCTTCAGAATCGGCGGATTTACTTAAAAATAATTATGAACCGTTATAATTGCATGCAAGGCAATTGTAAGTAGTACACCGTAGTAAAATTCTGACCAACACAGCATAGCATGTTTTACTTTCATTGTACCAGGAATTGGGATATATTTTAAATGAATGCGTAATGATTTGGATACTATTATGATTCATTTCTGAAAATCTCTATTAATTGCATTGGAATTTAATTCTCGAAGCATGTCTCAACGTGTCCTCAGTCTGATTTAATATTAGTTTAGCAGGAGCTTGATTTATATTTCAGTGCATTTGTAAATATTGCACGTTATTTGTTTGTTGTTGTTGTTTTTTTGGCTTTCCTCTCGTCAATCGGGGCCTTTCTGAGCATATGCTGTGTATTTTTCCACGTAACGCGATTTGTGCTTTTTATCGTCGGTTTGGTTCGAAACATCTGCTCGGAGCAAAAACACGAGTTATTAACAAAGAAGTCTTCAGGAAGCCCATCCAGTCACCAACAGATTGCTTTAATCTCAGTCTCCTCCCTGATGATCTGATGGCTTCCTGTCTTGTCTTTCGATGGATTGGTGTTTGTTTGATTAAGTTTGTGTCTAACAGCTTCACCCAGAAACTTGCTCTTATCCAGACAGACATAAGTCTGTCTAAAAATGACAGCACATCTCTCTGTTCTAGCGGTGGCGTGCGCTGTAAGATGTCAGATGTGGCTTTCTCACCGTGCAGGGGGTTCGGTCTTGAAATAGTTCTTTTCCCAAAAGGCAAGTCACACCACACAACACGGATAGCACAGACGCTCTCACCAGTTAATTACACCTCGATTGTAGTTCTGTTCAGATCCTTTAACGCACGCCGAGTACCAGAGGTGTGTGTACGGGTTTGTCAGATCCAGACTTCGCATTTCTTTACCTGAGCGCACCTTTCATGCACAGATGTGATGCTTCTAATGGAGCATAAAAGGGAACAAATTTCCATAACTTATCCTTTGCTTTGATTTCCATCTTTCTATTAATAGTTTACAAAAAAATCTTTAGAAAGTGTCTGTGTTTTGGACTAGCTTTCACTGTTCTCCTAAACGCATGCACTTCGATATTGTCCTAAATGTATTAATATTGATATTCTCTTAAACGCATGCACTTCATATTCTTCTACATGCGCAAATTTCCGTGTTCTTCTGAATGCATGCATTTCGTTCGGCGCCAAGCTTGTGGAATAACACATTTCATTGTCAACAAGGACCGCTATTGTTGCGTTGCACTGAAAAACATCGTTTTTGGCTATTATTTATGTGTCATACAGAGCTGCTGTCAGAAATTTGTCTGGATGCGAGTTGCTAGTCACCACAATGATGCAACGGAGTCTAAAACGCTTCACTGCCAGAGGCTTCAGACATTCACGTGTCGAACCGTTCGAAACACCAAAAAAGACCGAGCCTTAAAGGAATAACGGGCATCATAGTTATTGATTTCTTCTGCAACAGGACATTGGTCTTTGTCATACGGTGAAATAGGACGGTGGTAATCAGGTATGATAAAGTCAGTGCTTTCCCTTTCTTTTCTGAAGAGCTTTGTAGGCCTTTAATATTTTGCGCAGTCACTGAATGGAGTGCAACAGCTCCTTTTGTGTTTCTGTGAAGACGGTGGATCTTGGAGGACAGTTTGGAACAACAAGAGGATGGCAAAGCGGCGATTCAACCCTTTAAGCAGCATTTATCCTGGGAGTGTTTGCTAGTTTTGAGTTTGGATGAGTTTTATCAAGCTCTGTGTTTTTATCAGTCTGAAGGATTTGTGGTCTGGTGTGGTTTAGCGTTGTGGTCAGAGCTCGAGCCGCTATCTGGTGGGTTGCTGGTTTGATTCCTCCGAGGACTGACCTATAAGTTATCTCCATTGTGTCTGTTATCAAGACACTTAACCCCAGGTTTCTCCATGGAGACTGACCCCATCATAAATTAATGTCGCTGCTCTATGGCATATCAAGTCACAAACACTGGTTCTGGTGTGGAAACATCATTTACATCAAGTTCCTTTCAAGATCCACACATTTGGAATGGTACATTGTATTTTTGTAATTACTTGAATGCTTTTTTATGGTCGACCTGCGCACAGGTTTAGTCCCTCTAGTCCGGAGTAAGCTGAGGTTAAGTGCCTCGCGCGGAGACACAGCGGCGGTGGTCCTAGTGGAGACCGAACCAGCAAGCCTTTAGCTTTTATCCAGCACATCACACCTCCAACACTCATGAGATTAAGCTCTCCTGAGATAGATGAACTCCACAGATCACTATGAACCGATGCTTCCTCTGTTTCTCCGGTGGGTCTGTCATAACTGGGGCCAACGGGGTCAACAGTTCAGCTCCAGAGGAGCCGCCATCTGCTCCAAGAGGCGTTTGATCACACTGTTGGCATGATGCTTTATATATATTTTAGCATATTAAAAATGCCTCTCGGTTACACTAGCATTCAAAAGTTTATTTATTCATTAAAGATGCATTCATTCTTATCAAAAGCGCCAGTGAAGACATTTATAATGTGGCTAATTATTTCTATGACCAAATTAATGCAGTTTTTTTCATCTGTGAATCCTGTAAAAAAAAAAATCAATGTATCACAGTTTCCGCAAAAACTTTGGCCATGTTTTAAACATGATAATAATCAGAAATATTTCTCTCACAGTAAATCAGTATATTATTATGATTTCTGAAGAATCGTGTGACGCTGAAAATTTAGTTGTGCTTCACAGAAATTATAATACATTTACATACAAAAGCTATTTGAAATGTTAATATTTTACAATTGTAATTTTTTTTGCTTACTTTTGATGAAATAAATGCATCCCTGGTGAGCAGAAGAGACTAATACAATTAAATACATTCAAAAATCTCACTGAGCCCAGTCCTTTAAACGGTATATATGTATTATTTAATATAAAGATATAACCGATGACTAAAACAACGATTTATTCATATTATTTGTGGTGCTTTGAAATGCTTGCTTCTGATTGGTCGATGTTATTATTCCCTGCATAGCTGTGTTTTTCAATATGAAATAGTTTACGCTGCAATCTTTAATTGACATTCATTTATTTGAGAAGTAGCAGAAAATGCAGAACAGGTTGTAGTAATATATCATCATCATTTCAGCGTTAAAGCAATGAAAGCCAATGAACAAATGTGTGTGTGTGGAGCGGGTGATTCAGGATGGAGGTTATCAAGTGTGTTTCATTTGTTCCCCGGGGTGATGGAGAGATAGCATCCCTCTTTCCCTGGGGCTCTGGAGGGATGGAGGGATGTTGTTTTTCTTTTTTTCCAGCGGTTTGGACCCTACAGGGACATCCTAAATCTGTCGGACGCTCCTCAAAGTGCCAGTGCATTGATTTCAGCCACCGCGACTTTCCAGCCCGCCGGCTACGGACAACACGCTCCCTGTACACACACACACACACACACACTTCACTGGAACTTGTTTGCGGTCGTGTTGGAAGCTTTAGTGCTCCGTGTGTCTCTGGGGAGAGCCACAGGGGGCGCTGGTCCCGACCCACCATCCTGACCCAGAACTGATGAAGTAGTGGACCGTTAGCACGCCGGTTACTGTACAGTGAACAGTGGACCTGTGTGAATCTGTGCCCATTATGCATCAAAGAAGCCATATGCTGTTTTGGTGTCACATGACCTCCAAATGAGCTTTTTTTAATTCAGCAAATTAGATCATGCCAGAAGCTTGCATTGCTTATCCAGATTACAGTACAATGCTTTCAGACTTTTTTTTTTAATGAAACCTGTCCCTTTTTTTTTGCAACCAAAACTTTAAAGATTCAAAAAGAACCCATTTGAATGAGTGCATTTCATTGAAGCCCTGTGAAGAAATACTGTTGCTTTATTTAAAGAACAGGTCATATTTGGTGCACTGTGTCGTAACTTTAAAATAACACACTTCTGAATTAAATCTGTCCATCGTATAAAGTGTTCATATTTCTTTCGCAAGACTTGACCAGTTGAATGCTCGATTGCATATGAACTCATTACTTTAGGATCTTTGGGTTATCTGGACTAACTGTCTGGTCTCATCGAAAATATCTTAATTTGTGTTTTAAATCAATGAGAAGAGGGTGAATAAAGGTCAAATAGAATGATTCAATAATGATTCGATATAATAAAAATATCATACTGGTAATAAAAGGTTGTATAGGGTGCATTGCATTGTGGGATAGAGTAGTGTAGTGCTCTCTGGTCGTATATTGTGTGTTTTTCGTTTGCATACTGTGTGCTAGTATCCTGAACGTAGCCAGTGTTTTGTTCTTCTAAATCAGTGCTAGTGGGTTCAGTCTTATGCAGAAGTTTGATTTTACTGTGTGTGTGTGTGTGTGTGTGTGTGTTGAGGTTGTTCTCCAGCAGTAAAGCCCGGACCCTCCCAGGACGGCAAGGGGTGTCTGAAATCAATTCAGTGTTAAGTGCAGGTCTGAGCAGGGGACAGTTTCAGGCCCCAACACTGTTATTCACGCACTACTGACCCAGACCATACACACACACACACACACACACACACGGGCCAGGATACAGCTGGACACTCTGTGTGATCACGACCCAACACAACAGACCTGACCTCCTCAAATCAGCCTAAAGAGTCAGAAGAATCTGAGAACAGCCTGATCTCAGTTCTTTCTCATTCCCCCCACACCTCCTCCTGAAGCTATGTCCATTCACTCCGTCCGTGTTAGAGGACTGTTTCACTGTCTGTTACTGATGTTTGAAGGCCTTAAAGAGATAGTAACCCAAAAACAGAGACTGTCCTCGTTTGATTACCTTTTTATAGTTCATTTAATTCGTGAACCAAATTAGATTTTTATGTTTTTCGAAGTATTTTCTGCTCGTGAAGCCTGCATTTATTTGATTCATTATACAGTATATTATATATATATATATATATATATATAAAAATTCTGTTTTTACATAAGAAGTGACATTTGTTTTAGAGGTTTTTTTATCTTTTGCTTCTTTTATTATAGAGGTCACGTTGACTCTAAAACCGACTGCAAAATGTGATGAAGACTTATCAGTGCAAAGAGAAAGCTGCTGCAGTCCCACGGTGACATTATTTTATTAGACAGAATGAATGGATCAAGGGCGATCAACTGCGTTTGCCTGAGACAACGCTGATATAAATTACAAAATCAAATGGGATGAGTCAATAATGATTAGATATAATAAAAATGTCATACTGGTAATAATATATTGCACGGGGTGCATTGCATTGTGGGATACAGTGGTGCAGTGATCTCAGGTTGTATACTGCGTTTTTTGACAAGTGTCCTGCATAAAGAACGTTTGAATACTATGTGCTAGTATGCTGAACGTAGCCAGAAATGACTTTTAAAAATGTACCTAACGCCGACATTCTCTTACTTTTCGACGATGCGGTGTTTCTCGGAGCTCCTGCCGTACTCGTGGCATGTAGGACAGGTTGAAACCCAAAGCCAACGCAGGATAAAAGCGGTTTGCAGTGAATCCGGATCACTTCCTCTTCGGGAATCCCTTCAGGTGTCTGATGGCCCGGGATCAGACGGGTCGTGTTTTTCTCTCCTCGTTTACATGCTGTGACTCTCGACATGCAGAGCGCAGGTGAAGTGTCTATTGATTAGTGCAGTTCCTGAATTAATGCGTGTCGGTGTCGCAGTCGATTGACTCGTTGTAAGAGTACGGTTCCTGTCCTCCCAAAGCTCGGGGTCATGTGTGCATGTGATCCATTAGCTAAACGAACAAGACAAGATCAGACATCCTCCAGTTCAATCTCAAAGCGCCACGACGCAAGGAGGAAACTTAGGGGAAAAAACAAAGCATGCCAATAACATTTCATATCTACATTATCAGCTGCCAGATCTCTGCTGGAAAACCTGTGGCCTATAAAGTAAATGCTCACTGGCATCACCTGCACTTTTGTTTGCTAACGAGCATAGTTTGATTAAATGTTTGAAAGAGACAAAACATACTTGAGGCCTACGGGCTTTTGTTTAAGAAGCGTGAGCCATGATTTGCCATCTATCCTAGTTAGTGGTGTTTGATGTTGGGGAAATACAGCAATATTTTTGGTCTGTTTTTATGAAGGATAATAGCTGTACTTTTTAAATGTGCAACAGTGAAGTTGTTTTTGTCATGTTTCAGGAGTGCTCGGACATATCCATCTTCTTTTGCACGCTAACGTAACACGAATGTGCCAGATTTCCGGTTTATTAGCCACTATCTGTAAATAAATGAAACCGGCAAAGCTACTTCAAACCAGCTTGTTTATGATAATAAATTAAAATAATAGCCTATGTCTTACTATAGGGAGTTTATTGGTAATACTTCTTAGGCCTGTTGTTGGAAAAAAGGTAACTGTCAACATAGATCACGTGTGCCACAATCACATTACAGCCTTCCTGTCCGTTAGTTGCGCGACACTCCTTAGGAATGAACGTAAAGTGCCGTAAACTGAATCCCAACTGTTGCAAAAAGTCGTTGACTTATGAAACGGCTTCAAATCAAAAGTAAAACATCTACGAGATTTGTCGATTCACTAACTGCTAAGCTGTTTTTTCATCTTGAGTTTATATCTCACAATTCGGACATTGGTCATAATTGTTTTTCTGACTTTATATCAATTGTATTTTTTTTTTTTTAAATTAGAATCGCGAGATAAAAGGTCGCAGTTACCTTTTATGTTTTGTTGAGCGGCGGAAACCATAAGCTCGCCTTTATAGTGGCTTCTGCGTAAAATAAATGAAAGCAGCGCACATTCACGTCACCAACGGCGTGCAAGCAGAGAGCTAAAACGCGTGAGGCGCGAGTGAAAAGCATTAAGAGAAAACGACTCTTCTGAGGCTCGCGACCTCGGAGTCAGAAACCGCCCGTGAGCGCGCATCGGCAGCAGCCAGGCGCGCGCCTCCGCGCAGATGCTCGTCACCGGCAGGAGTTGGTGCACGCTGCGCGCGGCGGATCGGTGATCCGGTCTGGGATTCGCTGACACGGTTGATGAAGGAGCACGGAACATTTTTAGCCCCGCTACCCCCATCAGTACCCCGCCCAGGGCAGATGATCTCAGCGCCATCAGGAGCTCAGCATCATTAGAAGGTGTTAATTGGAGTTAGTCGGAGTCTTCGCTTTCTGTCAAGAAGTCTGACAACAGAATTCATTAGACTTAAAAATACCGGGGCATTGAAATGAATTCAAGAGGGATTCGCTGATGAGGAAAGATTGTGAGCTGACAGACAGAACAGAGCTCCGAGAGGGTCCAATTCTCATTAAAGATGCCAAATATGGGCCCAGCCTCGTGCATGTTGCTTAAGAAGTTTATCATCGCGACCAGCGTCTCATATTTGATGCGTAACATTCACACTTTCATTGAGCTTCTTCCGAAAAAGGCGGCAGGAAGGAAGTCGCTTGCCTCCTCAATTAAGAAAATTGCACGTGTTCAAAATGCTCTTTAAAGATACAGTTAAACGTTAGTCAGCCGCGCTTTTAAAAGCGAAGTCTTCAAAACAACATCAGCTTGAGTAAAGCGTTCATTTTAATAAGCGCTTGGCGTTTTCTTGGGGTTCTTAAAAAGCGCATAGATCGTGTAATAAAAAGAAGCATAAACGCGCCCCACAAAACAGCTCATAAGGGGCATATTATCTGAATTGTCTGAAAGCTGAAGAAACGAGCGTCCCAGTGATGTGTGGGTTTTGTTTTGTTTTTTTGGACAATAGGAGAATATTTGGCAGAGATGCAAGTGTTTGAATATCCGGCGTCTGAGGGTGCAGGAAATAAAAAAAGAGAAAATTCCCTTTAAAGTGGTCCAAATAATTCCAAGCAGTGCATATTACTAGTAAAAAAAATGCGTTTTAATATATGCATGCTGTATTTCATGTAGGCCGTATCTTTATGAAAGGTGATCTTAATAACATGATTTTTGGCATGCGTCATTTCGACCCAAGCATTGATACAGCTATGCCTCCAGGCTCTCAAGTGTTGATCTGCGCTGGGAGTACAGTCGAGCGGTCACTCGAGATGCGTTCGGCAGGGCTTGAGAAGGAACATGTATTTGTGTCACTTTCATCTAAAGCGCAGAAAATAGTGGCATAAAACGCAAAGAGAGCAAATGAGGAACTGCACGCACTTCCTCTGTCACATTCACCCAGAAACGCGTTTGTATGATCCGAAATAACTCCGGGAAAAGATGCTGAATATATAGGCGACAAACTCCTGCTCGACAGAACGCGTTCAAAATAAAGAAACGCGACAAATAGAGACTTAACGGTGCGTCTGCGGTTTCTGGAGAACGAGAAACTAAACGAACGGATCCTCGAAGAATTATTATTACAGACGATTGTTCAGTGCAACGCTTAAAAAGAGTAAGAAGAATTTAGAATTATTAGAATATCATCAAAAGAAAACTCGATTCTAAAAACAATCGCGCAACTTGCGGATAATTCTTAAACGCTTTCAAGACGTTGAAATAAAAAAAAAAAAAACGTTTTTTTGCGTGCAAAAGCTTTTAGTTAAAAATGAACGACATCAAGTAAAATATCAAATTAACGAATTTCATTGTAATGAACGGGTTCATGGATAAGCGTAGTTTTACGTTAGATTTTAATAATTATAATTATTATAATAAAAAATACAACGGTTCAAATAAAGACAAAGAATGTATGAAAAGCACATTTTATTTCACCTTTCATAACAGTGCCATGAGAACATTTGTACAAGATACATCACAATCTAAAGTGCACAAATACTGTACAACAGAGGATCTTAAATAAAAGGAAAAATCACATCGGGCTTCATAGAAAAATAGGATTAAAAGCAATTAAGGGCATGCTTTAAAAAGAATCCAAAGCAAAAAAAAAAAAACATTAAAATGAAGCATATTTCACAAAAAGAGCAAAAAAATGTAAAAAAATGAACAAGCACAACCGGGAGCACGAAAGCTTTGGCACTTGCAGATTAAAAGATTAAAAACACAACATGGGCAGATCACTTCAAACAAAATAAAGAGAGAGAGAGAGAGAGAGAGAGTTGACCCGAATAAGCAGTTCTTAAGGGCTGGTGTAGAAAGCGTAATAACTCATGGCTTTATGGCTCTCTTTGTTGTACTCCTCAGAGCTCAAGTCCTCGCACTTTATAGTAGGTGAAGCGTCTGTACTGGAGCCTCCGGGAGAAACACGTCGCCTTTTACACGCCATCGAGTATCCGCCGGTGTCCCCCGAGTCCACGGCCTTCAGCACCGGCGGGGCCTCCATCCAGGGCCCGGTGCTGCCAGCCGTGGGGGCCGCCGCGGAGCTCTCGTCCTGCAGCTTGTCTTTAGAGGACAGCAGGTCGTCGGTGTACGCCGGAGGACTCGGCCGGGGAGACCAGGGCAGGCCGGTGGTCATCTTCCTCTGGTACGAGCTCCTGCTGCTCCAGCCGGCCGCCATCGAGGCGAAGGCCGAGTCGGGGTAGTAGCCGAGCGCGTGCGGGCTCTGCAGCGGAAGCGGCTTGATGCCGTACGGCAGGAGGCTGGAGGCCGAGTACTCGCTGTCGTAGGACAGGTCCAGTTTGCCGGACGCCCCGCTCTGCTGGACGGGCCCCACGAACCAGCGCTGAGCCGAGGCCGAGCCGCCGGCCGAGTCTTCGCTCTGAGGAGAGAGCAGGCCGTTGGTCTGCGGCACGGCGCGCTCGCTGGCGTAGAAGCGGTGGTTCTGCGGCAGGTTGTTTACGAACTGGTCTTGGAAGAAGGGCTGCATCGCATAGCGGGCGCCGGGGACAATCTGGTGCGACCGCGGAGAATCGGTGGGAGAGGGCGTCAGTCTGTCGCTCTCTGGAGCCGTGTACATCCTGAGAGAGAACGAGAGGGAACGAGAGATCGGGATCAGATCAATCGATGCGCAGCGGGGGGGAGAGACGGAGCTAATTGAAACGCCAAGTAACACATTGAATAAATGCGGTTTAAAGCGGAGACTACAAAACGGTAATTTATTGTAAAAAATTATCCAATAGGTATATTTTGATCTGTCTATCTAGCAATCAATTAATCTATATACATCTGTCATACACATACATATATATATATATATATATATATATACATATATATATATATATATATACATACATATATATATATATATATATATATATATATATATATATATATATATATATATATATATATATATATATACATACATACATACATATATATATATATATACACACACACACACATATACACACAAGTATAGCTAAAGGTCTTCACTAAATGGGAAATAGTATTAAAAATGTAAAAATGCAATTTTATACACAGACACATACATATATATGTGTGTGTGTGTGTGTATACTAATATATACACACACATATTAGTTAAACTAGCAATGGAAAATACTTTAAAGCATTTTTTATTATTAAATATTTAAAAACATTACTGAAACTAAACAACTGTAATAATATTAATTTGTGGGCCTGATCTTGAATTTGTATGAATGCATCATTTTAGGTAATGTGTGTTAACTTATATATTCCCGATTTATCCACGTTCACTCTCCACACTAGATTTTATAAGCATTGCCTGGTGGCGGAAAGCAATGGAAAACAAAACTGGACAATGTTCAATTTTGCGTTATCGTTTAAACGAAAGGTTTTCAGACTCTCAACGTAAAGAACTGTTTTTTTGGGGCTCAGGCCCGTCTGTTAAAGTAACGAAGGCCCGTGTTTTGTTTGCAGGGGTCGGCTCGTCGTCTCTTTCTGCAGTACGAAACGCACTTACGAGTCGTAATTGTCTCTGAAGCCTTTCGCGAAGGGGTTGTGGTCGATCTTGAGCTGTGTGATCTGCAATTAAACACAAAACAGCAGGAGTTCAGAAGCGGCCCCCGAATGCAGAAGTGGCTGCAGGGAGCTGCGGCCGGGTTTCCGCTCACGTCTGTGTTCTGGTAAGCCGTTACGGCGATGAACTGGTTTTCAGGGAACGTGAAGGTCTGCGTTTTAGCTTCGCTGCTCATGTCCTCCACGCCGTCCTCCGTCACCTCCACGATGTGCAGCCGCGGCTGGTACTTGTGCAGGGACTGCAGGACGATCATCTAACACACACACACACACACGGGCGCATCAGTGTTTGTGCATCGAGTTCATGGCCAGCGCTTGCAGTTAGACGAACAGAGGTGTCAAAGCCACACTCAAGACCTCTGAGATGACTGGAAGTTTCACACACACACACACACACTGATCTATATCTTCAAAATGTGCCAGATGCATCAGTTCTTCGCAACTTGCACTAAAATACCAGACGGTAAATAAGTAATATGTAAAGGTTCTGTTTTTTTCCAGCTATTTTTGGTGCGAATATTTACACTTTCAGAATATAAAAACATCACTTTCCAATATTAACATATCAGCTCAACCTTTTTTTTAGTCTAACAAACAAAATGAGCTCGTGCACGCCTTTCTCAAGCCGTGCATTAAAACCTGGCCTGCTGCTGTACTCGTTCACCTGAGTATTATTGTTGTTCGCGCCCTTGTTGTTGGTTAGCTTCAGTTTTCCGAACGATATTTCTTGCCTCATCCAGTGTGCTCCGGTGTTCGGCGACTCCGGGTGAACGTACACCTTGTTTCCTATAAAAAAAAACAAACGATAAATAACGTTAATATTTAGCGTCACGGTGAATTACGAGTTCGCCGGGAAAAAAAGCAGCAGTGAAAAATAACAAGCTCGTCGGTGAAAAACAGATGTCTCGTGACTAAGAGCGATTTGTTTTGAATAGTTCTAATACGTTTAGGAGAATAACACGTCCTCCCCCGCGCGCTCGCCTTAAATGTGAAACTTGTTTCGATGTAAAATGCACTCGTTTTTAATCGAAACGACACGTTAAACGATTAAAAGCCCCGCGCACGCAGAAACGTTTCTGGAAATCTCCACGCCGCGTTTTAGTTTTAAAATGCCCGGTAAGTAATTTTAGGAAATTCGTTGTTTTTTTTAACGCATTGCAAAATTGTTTGCTATATTTAAATTCGTTTATTAACACGCCACCAAATGCAAATTGCAGTTTTATTTTAAAGAAATTAATTAAATTAAAAATACAAACGGCGCGATTGATCTTTTCGAATACACCGTTTGCTTAATTAAAATGATGACAAAAGCTTGTCGTTTAAACGGACTATATAACGTGTCGCTCGAATGAGCCCGTTTTGCATGATCTCGGGGTTGTTATTATTATTTATTGTCTTTTCTTTCCTCACCTTGCATGTTGTTGTCCGCTTTCCCGCAGGTGACCCATTTCCCGCCCTGAAACCTCCAGTGGTTCGGATCGGCCAGAACAACCTCCACGAACACGTTATAATGCGCCGTCAGGTTCAGTCCGGTGATGTTAAAACTCAGAAAGGGGAACATTCGCCTGCGAACATGGTTCGGAAAAAACAAATATAAAAACACAAATTACGAATCAGGACGCATTCGAATTCGCCACAATATATTCGTTACGCGAACCAATTTCGTTAACTCGTATTTTGCAAGCGAGACTCGACCGACTTTTCGTTCTCACCTGCCCTGTTTGGTGATGATCATCTCGGTCTGATGGCGGTGAAATTTGAGCCACAGCGGTCTGTTGCAGAGGTAAACCTGCGCCCTCGCCGCGGAGCCCGAACCGGGGATGGGCATCGAGCTCAAACCGGAGCCCGGTCCCGGATAGGACGGGTACAGGCACCCGGGACCCTGGCCGAACTGATACCCGCTCCCAAACTGACTGCGACCGGCGCACACGGCGGAGGAGAACCCGGCGGGCGGAAGAACCGAGCCGTAGTGCAGAGACGACGAATACCTGGAGCCGTTAGCGCCGCTGTACACCGACCCGGTTTGGCCTCCGTACGGGAAAAGAGAGCACGGATTGGTCACGTCGGAGCTCGGTTGGGTGGAGGATATGAAGTAGCGATCGGTGCCCAGCTCGTCGATGTTGTACCGGCGGGCGCTGGACAGCTCGTCATCTCCGATCACCGGAGAACTTTTCCGCGCGTCCGGTGCGGCGGTGGCGGACGCCGCGGCTTTACTCCCGGTGAAGCTCTCGCCGTCGGTCTCATCCATCAGCGCGCTCCCACCGCTCAAAAACTTCTTGGCACCGGAGCTCTGCTCCGCTTCAGTCCGGTCCATGTCCTGAAAGTCTATCTGCGTTGACCCCGGGCTGTTGTTGGTGCTCTCTGAGGACGACGACAGGTTATAGAAGGTCTTGGGTAAGTTTACAGATGCGCCAGGGAGGATGCTTTCTAACTGCATTCTTCAAAGCACTGATGGAGATCAATCAAAAGCAGGTGGAGATCAATAAGTAGATCACACCAGGACGCGGATCCGTGCGCCCCGCAGCCTTGACCTCTGAAGCGACACCTCCGGATATTCTACTGTAATCTGTGAGTGACAGAATTGTTTGAGAGAGTTTATATACGATCGGCTCGAGGGGGCGGGGCTTTGGCAATTCGTGGCTCCTGACCGTTTTCTCATTGGCTCGGAGGCCTTCATTTTCAGTATACCTTTTAAAAACTCTTCTATTTTTTTGCGAGCGCGCGCGCGTTTACATTTCAAAGCCATCTATTTTTATGGACTCGAAACGTCTTGGTCGAAGGGGGTTATTGCTGAAAACAAGGTTTTGAATTTGGCCTGTTCAGCTTTGAATTTCCACCAAAAACGTCGTTTTCGACTTAAACTTTCCTCGCAGAACATCTCGAAATTCGTTTCCAGCCAATTAATGAGTGTTAATTTGAGAATGACATCGAAGCCACGGAGGAACCTGACACCGTTTTTAGAAGCACCGACAACAAAACAATTAACGAGTCCTCGAGGCTGACCCGAGAACGGTTTTATCTAAATACGCCGGGGCTCGATTGAACTTGGCAACCCGAATAATTAACAAACGATTAACGAGGAAAGCAAACTCACCACAGCCTGTCAGCCTCCTCGGGTTTCTCCTGAAGCGGGGTTAAAGTTGAAGCCTCCCCGGTTCGGCGCGCAGACGCCTTTCTCCTCTTTTCTGCGCAAAAACAAAAAAAACAAACAAAAAAAAAACCTCCAGCAGCGTAAGTTCTCTCTGCTGTTGAGCACGAAACGCACGAGCAGCCTAAACATTAGAAAATACGGTGAGACTTAAACGTGGAGTTACCAAAAAAAAACATTTCCTCTGTTGAAAAAGTGTGGTGTATTTACATATTTAAGTGGCTAATTTACGCGTCCTAACGCGCGTGTCTGTCGTGAACTCTCGTTTCAGCGTCTACGTGATACGGACGAAAAAAACAAAACTGCAGGAGATTGTTTTCGGCGTGCACGAGGTGAGTGTGGTGTGAGGCGCGCGCACGCGCGTCACCTGAGGGGTTCTTAAAAAAAAAAAAAAAAAAAAAAAAACACACACACACCATGTGTCTAATGTAATGATAATATGATTAGGCTTAAAATATAATTTTTTTTGTTTGTTAAAAGTATATACAAAAAAAACTCGTTTATTCATGTGTATTATTTTAGAATTAAAAAAAAAATGCATGCGTATCTTTTACGTCACAATTCCTTATTGTGATGCAAAATTGCTAATTTAAGTTTTTACCAAATAGGTTTGTGCTCTGCAGCGGGATATATTCGGTCGAAACGCGCGGGAGGTATTTATCGAAGTGATTCAAACAATGACACTTTTTTTTTTTTTTTTTTTAAACGACAGAAGAAAAAAAAAAACACGCAGGTCAACAGATGGAAAAACAATTGAGCCCCAGTTCACCATAAGGTAATATCTGATTGTCTTTATCATCAGGCGGTGGTAATAAAAAAAGAGAGAGGGCGGGGGCAAATCCCACCCGGCTCAGCCCCTTTCCAAGCTCAGGGAAACCGGCCAATTATTTTTCCGTGTGAAGGAACCGGTGATAGTGAAGGAAGAGACAGCCGGGAGGATAGAAACCGCCTTATTAAAAACCCTTCTGTAGCACAAATATGATAAAAGAGAGAGAGAGAGAGAGAGACCCGGGTTTAAAAAAAGTACACTTCCGTCATGTATGTTTTTTTGACGCGTTAATTTCTACAAAAGTGTCTCTTTAGTACTTCTTGAGGCAAACTAAGTGTGCTTTTGGGACACCGTGAATAAGAACCCAAGAGTACGAAAAACGGTTCTGCAGAGCACCTTTAACATCCATGGAAGCATTTCCCGTTCCGTGTTCTTAGCGGGAAGGGTTCTTGAGATCACCCGGAACCATAAAGGGGACCGCAGGGGGGTTCTGCAGCAGTGCCGTAATGGTTTAAGCACGGCGTTTCTTAAAAGAACCGTTTGCTTTCCCAGTGTGAAGGATATTTTAATTAAGTAAAACGTTTTTTTTTGTAAAATGCGCCCATAAATGCTGTATTTAGCTGCTTCTTACAGTGTACTATGAAAGATGGGCACTACGAGCGATAATGGTCGGTTACCCGGAAAGGGTCACCCGCTCAGCGCGAGAGCTCTTTAATGAAAAACCCCACCGGGTGTCCTCATCAAACCCATCCGCTGACTCTCTTTAGCTCGTCATTGTAATTAAAATTCCTTGATGACAGCCACGGGCCAGATGACAAATTAAAGAGAGTCGGTTATAGCTGTGATTACATTACTCGCAAAAACTAACACTGTCATCCGTTAACCTGCTCACGCTTTCGACTCGGCCCGTTTGACCTCTTTCCGTGGTTCGACCCGCCGCTGCTCTCTTTAGGCGCTATCCTCTGAATCCCGCTCAGTCGTTATCGGCGTAATGAAAAACCACAGTTGGATTCGGACTCGTCGTCTCAGCTCAGTCGGTGTGTCTAAATTATGAGATCAAATCCTGAAATGATCTCAACTGATGGTATGAGAAGGTGTGATGTAAAGACGATCCACACAAATCACCTGAGAAACACACACACACACACACACACACACACACACTCAGGCAGGAATGATTATGCGTTCTCACCTGACAGATCCCGGGTCCCCAGTGCCTTGTAGTTTTTAAGGTGTGAGATTCACAAGGATTAGCTCCCAGCTAAGAGGAATATTGAGACGAGAACGACTCCTCCGTGCTGAATACAGAATCCTGCTCACAGAAACGAGCTTTTCGGGTCTTCAAAGTAAAGGTTCCTAATTGGCGTTCCGCGAAGAACCCTTCAGGAGCCTCGCGGAACGCCAAAGGTTTTTCAGGTGAAAAAAAAAAAATGTTTTAAAGAACCACTCGGTGAACCAAAAGCAGAAATGGTTCTTCTGCTCTCTTTACTGGCATCGAAGGTTCTTTGAAGAACATTTAGATTTGGCAAAAGGTTCTTTATAGTGAAGAAAAAAAAAATTGGATTATTAAAATGGTTCTTTTAACAACTCAAAGGTTCTTTGAGGAACCCAAAATGGTTCTTCTACACTCTTTACTGGCATCGAAGGTTCTATTACATTTAGACAAAAGGCTCTTTATAGTGAAGAAAAAAATGTAATCATTAAAATGGTTCTTTTAACAACTGAAAGGTTCTTTGAGGAACCCAAAATGGTTCTTCTGCACTCTTTACTGTCATCGAAGGTTCTTTGAAGAACATTTAGATTTGGCAAAAGGTTATTTATAGTGAAGAAAAAAAAATTGGATTATTAAAATGGTTCTTTGTGGAACCCAAAATGGTTCTTCTGCACTCTTTACTGGCATCGAAGGTTCTTTGAAGAACATTTAGACAAAAGGCTCTTTATAGTGAAGAAAAAAAATTGTATCATTAAAATTGTTCTTTTAACAACTGAAAGGTTCTTTGAGGAACCCAAAATGGTTCTTCTGTGGCTCGGAAAACATCCTTTCAGGAGTGTATCTTCCAATGCAAATAAAATAAATCATGTTACATTCAGCTCCGGGACAATAAAATAAAGATTATTTGACGTATGCGATAACCAAGCATCCAGGGAGCGTTTGCGTTCCACGAAAGAGTCTTTCAGTGAAATAACCAGAGTGTGAAGAACATTTAAACCATATAAAGAACCTTTTGTGGAACGGAAAGTTTCCATGGATGCCAAGGGTTCCTCAGAAGCCAACAGAAAACTATAAGCGTTTAAAGAAAAGGGTTGTTCCGTCGCACTACTGCGAAGCTTTATTTTTTTTATTCCTTTGTATCTTTAGGCCGAAATGTGTGCGCGCGTGCTCTGTGTGCAGATGTGTGTTTTGAGCAGGGAATATGTGTGTATATGTGTTTGCATGTGTGCAATCTAGAGATGTGTGAAGAATTTGGGGAAAAGGGGCTAAAAATCTGTGAAAAGACAGAGAGGGGGGCTGGAACTCAGCTGGAAACTGATTGGCTGCCAGCCTGAGGAGGAAATAAGAATCTGCTGTCCTCTCCGGTCTGGGACCTCGGTGACCAGGCGCAAGATGTCTGCCACGGCCCCCGAGGGCCCCGCGGCGTCCCCTCAACACTCCTCTGCCTCTGAAAGCGTCTTTCTCATTTTATTATTGACTGGAAATGCCACCCAGTCTTTATTTCCCTCTCTCGCTTTCTCTCCGTCCCGAGCGCACAGGAGAGAGTCGGCCGAACGGCTGCGGGTGAATCAGGGTCACTCAAAATCAATAGTGTGCTTTTAGATGGGACAGATACATAAGGACGGTAATAGTCTTAAATGTTTTTTTGTAACTCTCAGAGGCTTTGGGAGGGTGATGGTGGAGCTGGCATCTTCAAAAATCACAACTCTCTCTCTTTTTTTTTACATCTCCCAATGCAAACTGTAAGTATTTCCATTGAGGTTCACGGAGCTGAAGACCCGGGTCAGTCACAGTGATTTCACTCAGGTCAATGAGACCATAATGAACATTTTAGACTCTTCAGATGGCATCAAAAGGAACAATATATTGTAAACCTTATTTTTATTTTTAGGTGCTGTGTAGACCAAGCTCGTTGTTAGCGACTAGCGTGGTAGTAAACATTGCTACTCGTCTCACTAACGTCATGCAAACGTATGCCCATGCAAAAAACGGCAATTTACAGCATGTGATTGGTTGTTACGTTTAAATTAAATTCAAAGTAGCTTATTAGCATGATAATGCGTGTTGCATGTGTTGTGATGTGTGCATACAGTAGGTCTGAAGCGTTTAATGTAGGCTGACAATAACAATAAAACAAGTGCTAAGTAATAAATTAACAAGGTTAATATGAATATTATATAGGCTATGATTTAATATATATATACGACGTGCCTATTTTTTCAGTAGCTGTAGTAGTATTTTTTTTTACGATTAATTATTTAAAATCGCAAATTAAATGAATAATATTCACACAAGAAAGAAAGAAAAGCGATATGATTTGCTCGTAAACGGAAGCAGGCTGCACTCCAGCGCGCGCTCGCCTTTGACCTGTCACGTCACTCCGCCGCGCGCACACCTGACGTGACAGCGTCATATCGGCGCGTGCCTTGCGGTGGCGTCGCCGCGCGCTAAATGTTGCGGGCCCGTATCATACCGCGGCTCCGTTACTCGGTCAGTGACGGGCTGGAAGCACATTTACCCTCAAACTGCTGTCAACACCTCGTTAGAAACGACGGCGGGAACGGGCCCGCGATCGAATTTAAGTCGATTTAAAGTAGCCTACTCACTGGCTGTTGTCAGCATTGTAAGTATTTTACAAAAAAAGAACAAATAACAATGAATTTATATTAAATGTTGGTGCTCAATTAAGTAGCCTAATGAAGAAATACCTCACAACACACCTAGCCTATTTTTTTAATTCAGATTTTTGACTAGTAGTCCCCCCTTATGTATAAAAATATATATAAATAATAAAAATACTATTTTTTTGCTGCTTTTTATATTGCATGTAATAGGCCTAGACAACATTTGTAGTCAGGTTGAAACATTTTTATTTTAGTTTAAAGAATCCTCCTGACTGACTTGAATTTTAAATGAAAAACAAAACTAAATTAAACTAAACCTTTTTCTAATAAGTTTATTATTTTTTTTTAAATCCTTAAATATTTATTCTGTATTATTTTTATTTCTACTGTGTTTAGCCCTGCTCATTAGTTCCGTTAGCTGGCGCTGCTACGTTTAAATAAATATCAAATAAAATAAAAATTCAAAGCTTCGAATTCTATTCTTCGAATTTCTGTCCTACACAATTATTCGCTAACTCTGTATCTATATAGGTATGCTTTGGCTGTTATAAATGTAAAAGAAAAAAATTGTATATTATAGCATTGTTTGGGCTGGGCGTAAATTAAACGCGACCTGCGATGATGTCACAGTTGTGTTGCATTGTGGTCTACGGAGCGGCCTGAACTGCGCACATGAAGCAGATTTAAATTAAGCAAGGTTTAAATTTCCTCGTAAACGCGCTCCCCCTATATATTGTGTGCATTAGTTTTTTTTTTACTGGTAACTAAAACACTCCTTGCATTCGCACTGCTAACGCTAACTATAAAGATATTAGCGTCCACACCAGAGAACAATATCGTCCGTTTATTTTAAGCAGACGTGTCTGGCTCTTTAAATACTCCAGCTCTGACTCTGATTGGACGTCAGTGTTTGTGTCGTTCATCAGCTAGAAAAGAAATCGTTCCGAAAAGTAATTCCAACGATACTGTTTCTTTCATCGTTATCGCACACTCTGCTACTCTCATATTTTTCTAACTGCGTCTTTATTGTTGTACGGGCCTTTCAGCGTCTCTATTTTTTATTTGAGTACACATCTTGTTTCGCTGTCGATACCGTTCCTCCGGGATCTCTGGCGTTTCTAAGGCGGCCATCGCCAGTCATCGCTCCTCAGAAACCCAAATAAAGTTGAATTACGGCACACGCGCATAGATTCATTCCGACTGAGCCCAAAGTTTACGCTTCGTCGTAAACCCGCTCCCGTTCTGACCCGTTCACCATGTAGCGTGACCACCCATAAAAGCCATGTGACCCCCGGCGGCCAGAGGTCAGGAAGTGCCGCCATATTGTTGTCAGAGTCCATCAGCGGCGGACGCACATGAAAGCGGCGCATTCCTGCTTTATGATGCGATCGGCGCGAGATTCATGAACGCCGCGGACAGGATTAACGCCGTACGTCTCATTAGAGGATCCTGGCGCTGAGAGCCGCGGCGGGAGGCGAGCTGAGAAACGCGGCCATTAGGGCGACTCGTCTGCGCTGCCGTCTGCTTTCACCTGCGCTCGCCTGCGCTCTCATCTGCGTCACGGGGATTTATTTCGCACATGAAGCGCGCCCAGGACCGCGGCATCTGCTGACAGTCGCTCCTTAAAGAGATGGATGTCGGCGCTTTCCTCGAGTATCGGATGCCTGTTCGCTGTCAGAGCTTTTCGGGTGAATATTCAGTAACGTTAAGTGACCCTTAAATGTTCCCCCGACTTCTCGTAACACAAACCGCGAACAAATCGATGCTGGAAGGGAGAGCTCAGCCAAAAAAAACCAGAGCTCTGCCGCCGTTTGCTCGCCACAAACCTGTACGAGCGTCTTCTGTGCCACTCGAAAGAAGATGCCGTGAAAGCCAGCCGGGTTCGTTCGAGTTTAGCAATGAGTAAAAAGGTTAATCGCAAGCCATTTACTCGCTACAAACCTGCGTGAGCGTCATCTGTGCAACTCAAAGGAGCATGCATTCAAACGTTTACAGGTGGCCCAGGTTTTGTGCTTTTGACACTTAACTGTAAGCAGAAAGCTAAATCATAGCACACGTAATGAAGTCCAGAGTTGTTCACCGTGCACTCATGTCAGCGTCTTGTTTTTGAGTCCAGCGTGGAGTTTTAGTTCAGCCGGTCTGATTTCTCTCCGTTTCGTAAAAAGGCCAAACGTAATACAATTCTGGAGTAGCTAAACCGAAAAACGAAAACGCATTCTCGCTCTAAACTCCAGCTGCTTCTGGGACACACCGAAAACCAATGAGGTCCAAAGTTGCTTCTACGTCATCTTCTGGTTGGAGAGTATTGGTCCACTTTCTCTCTAAAATTTCCTGCTCTATAAGTTAAAAGGCCATTCAAATGATTAAACAATGTGAGTCGCGCACTCACTGCAGGGCTGACTTTCTCCCGTGAAGTTGGTCGCGCAGGGTCTGTGTCTTTAAAACGTCTTCTGTTTTTCCACTGAAGAAAGTAAGTCATACTGGTTTGGAATGACGTGACGGTGAGTAAAGGATGACTTTAGTGTTACGTGACGTTTGGCACAGACCGCTGTGATTCTCCTCTCTGTTTCAGCCAGTGTTGTATTTTTCAGGTTCTGTCACCATGCACTCAGTATATGACATCTGTCTTCTGTGCAAACACAAAAGAATCTGTCTTTTTGTCCAAAACGTCTTCTTTTGTATCTTTACAGAGAAGATAGTCGCCTCTGGCTTCTTTGTTGGGGACACTTAACTTCTAGTGATTATCGTTGAATTGATTATAGAGACCGTCTCAACCCTGTCATTGTCTTCTTCTACTTTATACTGATCAGTGCTTTGATGCAAGCTGTGTTGTTAAAAGCGCTATAAAAAAATGATTGATTGATTGATTGATTGAAGATAGTCATAATGCTCTGGTCCAGCTTCTTTCTGTTTCACCCGATCGTGTCTTTTTCATAAAGACCGACATTTGAATGAATAGATGAGCCAAAGTTATGACCATTACTTGGAGTCCGGTGATGTTTCAGTGTTGTGATCTGGTTTTTCTCTCAGTCCGCTATGAAAGGCCTAACGTAACGTTGAAAGAAATGCCGTTATTTACGTCTGCACTTCAAGCCCGATCGGGAAAAAGATCAATGTACACTTCAGCAGCTAAAAACACAGCATGAAGAGCGTCGTGCACGTCGTTTGAAGCCACATGTAAGTAATGACTTGTCACTAACCCAAGGCTCCCCGAAATAAATTGACAAACTTGCTGTGTCTCTCTCTAAGACGACGGAAACAATAAAGCTGGTGGATTAGATGTGCGTGGCAGCAGCCGTATGCACAAATGCAGATTGCGGATTGAATATTGTGCGGGTTTGGGCGAGATCTGATCTCCTGCAGTCATCCGAGGGGAACGGGGCCGTCGCGCGCCGCGTAACAACATTAAGGAACGCACGGATGAGTCCTCGGAGGAACCTCGCGCAGGGGACGGGCCGCACGTGGATATCCTGAAGCTTCTCGCGCTCGCCTGGGCCCGCTCTGACCTCTGGCTGACCCCGGCCCGCCGCTGACCCATTTCTCGCCTCTGATCTCTCTCCTCGCGGTACGGCGGAGCCATCGACCGGCCGGGGCCGCAGGAAGACAGGTGCTAAAAGTTTGACAGCGCAGGCCAGAGATACATGTTTTGAAGAGAGAGTGAGTGATCTGTGTGGCGTGTGTGTGTGTGTGTGTGTGTGTGTGTGTGTGTGTGTGTGTGTGTGTGTGTGTGTATGAGCGATTGTGTGTGAGTGAGTGTATGTGTGTGTGTGTTGAGCGTGTGTGTGTGTATTGGCGAGTGAATGTGTGTGTGTGTGTGTGTGTGTGTGTGTGTGTGTGTGTGTCATCTGAGTGTATGTGCGCCACAAGGATAGGACTACAAGTACATTTTGACCTTTTTTAAATCTAAAAATGTAGTAGTTTCCATTAAGGAGTAGAACAATAACACACACAGTCTGTACAGTATAAAAACATTACACCTGTGAAGAGTCCCCATAAAACATGGAAACACAACATATTTGTGTGTGTGTGAGGTTCATGCGGTGGCTCCCGTGTGCGGTCCGTGAGTGCTGTTACTCAGGAACAAGCAGGGCTTTTATCACATCTCCAGCTCTGACTCAGAAACTGCATTTCACCGCTTTCTCTCTCTCTCTCTCTCTCTCTCTCTCTGTCTCTCTCTCTCTCTCTCTCTCTCTCTCTCTCTCTCTCTCTCTCTCTCTCTCTCTCTCTCTCTCTCTCTCTCTCTCTCTCTCTCTCTCTCTCTCTGTCTCTCTCTGTCTCTCTCTCTGTCTCTCTCTCTGTCTCTCTCTCTCTCTCTCTCTCTCTCTCTCTCTCTCTCTCTCTCTCTCTCTCTCTCTCTCTCTCTCTCTCTCTCTCTCTCTCTCTCTCTCTCTCTCTCTCTCTCTCTCTCTCTCTCTCTCTCTCTCTCTCTCTCTCTCTCTCTCTCTCTCTCTCTCTCTCTCTCTCTCTCTCTCTCTCTCTCTCTCTCTCTCTCTCTCTCTCTCTCTCTCTCTCTCTCTCTCTCTCTCTCTCTCTCTCTCTCTCTCTCTCTCTCTCTCTCTCTCTCTCTCTCTCTCTCTCTCTCTCTCTCTCTCTCTCTCTCTCTCTCTCTCTCTCTCTCTCTCTCTCTCTCTCTCTCTCTCTCTCTCTCTCTCTCTCTCTCTCTCTCTCTCTCTCTCTCTCTCTCTCTCTCTCTCTCTCTCTCTCTCTCTCTCTCTCTCTCTCTCTCTCTCTCTCTCTCTCTCTCTCTCTCTCTCTCTCTCTCTCTCTCTCTCTCTCTCTCTCTCTCTCTCTCTCTCTCTCTCTCTCTCTCTCTCTCTCTCTCTCTCTCTCTCTCTCTCTCTCTCTCTCTCTCTCTCTCTCTCTCTCTCTCTCTCTCTCTCTCTCTCTCTCTCTCTCTCTCTCTCTCTCTCTCTCTCTCTCTCTCTCTCTCTCTCTCTCTCTCTCTCTCTCTCTCTCTCTCTCTCTCTCTCTCTCTCTCTCTCTCTCTCTCTCTCTCTCTCTCTCTCTCTCTCTCTCTCTCTCTCTCTCTCTCTCTCTCTCTCTCTCTCTCTCTCTCTCTCTCTCTCTCTCTCTCTCTCTCTCTCTCTCTCTCTCTCTCTCTCTCTCTCTCTCTCTCTCTCTCTCTCTCTCTCTCTCTCTCTCTCTCTCTCTCTCTCTCTCTCTCTCTCTCTCTCTCTCTCTCTCTCTCTCTCTCTCTCTCTCTCTCTCTCTCTCTCTCTCTCTCTCTCTCTCTCTCTCTCTCTCTCTCTCTCTCTCTCTCTCTCTCTCTCTCTCTCTCTCTCTCTCTCTCTCTCTCTCTCTCTCTCTCTCTCTCTCTCTCTCTGTCTCTCTCTCTCTCTCTCTCTCTCTCTCTCTCTCTCTCTCTCTCTCTCTCTCTCTCTCTCTCTCTCTCTCTCTCTCTCTCTCTCTCTCTCTCTCTCTCTCTCTCTCTCTCTCTCTCTCTCTCTCTCTCTCTCTCTCTCTCTCTCTCTCTCTCTCTCTCTCTCTCTCTCTCTCTCTCTCTCTCTCTCTCTCTCTCTCTGTCTCTCTCTCTCTCTTTCTCTCTCTGTCTCTCTCTCTCTCTCTCTCTCTCTCTCTCTCTCTCTCTCTCTCTCTCTCTCTCTGTCTCTCTCTCTCTCTTTCTTCGGGACGGCAGCCGTGCATGGGCCCGTCTCTGTGAGTCAGAGGTTTTTACACCTTTAGCTACCAAACACACACACACACACACACACACACACACCTCTGTCTCTCAGTCTACTCAGGCATATGCTGCTTATGTCGACATGTTTATTGCTTTAAAGCTGACCCCACAGAGAGAGGGAGACACGTGCGGGAATCCCAGGCCTCCGTCTCTGGAGACGTCAAACCTCTCGTCTTCAACTGATTCAGGCTCGGATCTTAACGCTGGATGGATGCTTATAGTGAGACGCTTTTATGTTTAATATTAGTGCTCTGTGTGCGATCTCTGTAGCGGCTTAAACTGGCTTTATTATCACTATTATTATTTGCCTTTAATGTGATTAACTGAACGGTAGTCAAAACACACATACAGAAACATGGACTACACCAACAAGAGCACAAAATACCAAACCAAAGAGATGCTTATGAATAAACAGAAACATGGACTTTCAGAAGCCTATATGATAAAGAGAGATGTGGTGTGTACTAATAATATTAATAAGTATATCCAGATATACTGTATATGTTGTATATGTTTCTTGTAACGCTGAGGATTAGAGATAAATTACAGAACCTGAAGAACATTTAAAACAGGTCTCTTAGAAAGGACTGAATAGTTTTTTTTTGTGGAACCAAAAGCAGCATCGCTGTGAAGAACCTTTTCAACTTTCTTATTTTTAAGAGTGTATTGTGCGAAGAGACGCGCCACTTCAGATTTGAAATGTAAAATAATCATCTGAAGCCGAATAAGTCATCTTTCCCCTGATGTATGGTTTCTTAGGATAGGACAGTACGTGGCTGACACACAACTGTTGGAAGAACTGAGGATGCATCTGAGGATGCAAAAGGATGCATTTTTGATTCATTTTTACAGGAAGAAATGTACAAAATATTTAAATTTCGGAAAACAAAGCATCATCCAGCTGTGTGTTTTACAAAGACCGACTGGAAATAGATGTTAATTTAAATAGACAGGAACAGATTATCTTTCAGAAAACTGCCTATAAAAGTGCATATAAAAATATATATATATATATATATATATATATATATATATATATATATATATATATATATATATATATATATAAAAATTCTATATTTCTGTATTTTTTTAAAAAAAAAAAAAAATTATAAAAAAATTTAATTAATTTAAAATAAACATTTATAGTTTATATTCATAGTAGCGTTTACCGAACAAATACAGCATTGATATGTATAATTTATTTTTTTATTTTTAATTAAAAAAACCCAATTGTTATAGTTACAATAATTTTTGAGAATAGTTTGATAGGAAGGTTGCCCGATATTCAATTTTTAATAATATTTAATTAATAATGTTTAGCTCTAATTTTAGGTTTTTAGTTAAGGCATGGTCAAAAAAACTTTACGTCTTCTTCATATATGTATATATATATATATATATATATATATATATATATATATATATATATGTATATATATATATATATATATATATATATATATATATATATATATATATCTATAAGTTTAGTGCGTGAGTCTTATCTTTTTTCTTGGCATGATGAAGTGTCCTGGAAATGTATCTTTGAAAAAGAGTGGGAATGCTGTCTATTATATCAGTCGTCCCATCCGTTGTTTGCCGTACAATAACATACTTTTCAGTATAGGCCAGATTTTCCATATCGGTGTGTCCCAGCGTAGCATATTTTCATTTCTAGACGTCTTTGTCATCAGAGGCGTTTTCCTTGGCGAGTCTCCGCTCTTTGATGAGGAGAAGCTCAATATTGAAGGTGCAGGACAGCAGAGGTCTGTGTATTTATCTGAGACGCTGTAAAACAGTCTGGACGGGCCGCCTGTCGACTGGACTCAGATCAGTCTCAGACGCTGATCAGACGCATGCACACACTCGACAGCAGGCGCTCCTGATAAACAGACCCCCCTTCAGAGCGCTCACACACACACACACACACACACAATGATACACACGGTTCTGTGTGTTTGGACTCCATTATGGCAGATGATCACCTGTGTCTGTTGTTTTTAAACACTGTGTGTGACGACAGCAGACAACATCCTTTTAGTCACTGTATGATGTTTACTATATATGAAAAAATCTATCTATCTATCTATCTATCTATCTATCTATCTATCTATCTATCTATCTATCTATCTATCTATCTATCTATCTGTCTCTCTCTGTCTGTCTGTCTCTCGTTTCTATCTATCTATCTATCTATCTATCTATCTATCTATCTATCTATCTATCTATCTGTCTGTCTGTCTATCTATCTATCTATCTATCTATCTATCTGTCTGTCTGTCTGTCTGTTTGTTTCTCTGTCTCTATCTATCTATCTATCTATCTATCTATCTATCTATCTATCTATCTATCTATCTATCTGTCTGTCTGCCTTTTTCTCGATCTATCTATCTATCTATCTATCTATCTATCTATCTATCTATCTATCTATCTATCTATCTGTCTGTCTGCCTTTTTCTATCTATCTATCTATCTATCTATCTATCTATCTATCTATCTATCTATCTATCTATCTATCTATCTATCTATCTATCTGTCTGTCTGCCTTTTCTCGATCTATCTATCTATCTATCTATCTATCTATCTATCTATCTATCTGTCTGTCTGTCTGTCTGTATCTATCTATCTATCTATCTGTCTGTCTGTCTGTCTGTCTGTCTATCTATCTATCTATCTATCTATCTATCTATCTATCTATCTATCTATCTGTCTGTCTGTCTGTCTGTTTCTCTGTCTCTATCTATCTATCTATCTATCTATCTATCTATCTATCTATCTATCTATCTGTCTGTTTCTATCTATCTATCTATCTATCTATCTATCTATCTATCTATCTATCTATCTATCTATCTATCTATCTGTCTGTTTCTCTATCTATCTATCTATCTATCTATCTATCTATCTATCTATCTATCTATCTATCTATCTGTCTGTCTTTTCTATCTATCTATCTATCTATCTATCTATCTATCTATCTATCTATCTATCTATCTATCTATCTATCTATCTATCTATCTGTCTGTTTCTCTCTATCTATCTATCTATCTATCTATCTATCTATCTATCTATCTATCTATCTATCTGTCTGTCTGTCTGTCTGTCTGTCTGTCTGTCTCTCTGTCTCTATCTATCTATCTATCTATCTATCTATCTATCTATCTATCTATCTATCTATCTATCTATCTATCTATCTATCTGTCTGTTTCTATCTATCTATCTATCTATCTATCTATCTATCTATCTATCTATCTATCTATCTGTCTGTCTGTCTGTCTGTCTGTCTGTCTGTTTCTCTGTCTCTATCTATCTATCTATCTATCTATCTATCTATCTATCTATCTATCTATCTATCTGTCTGTCTGCTTCTTTTCTCGATCTATCTATCTATCTATCTATCTATCTATCTATCTATCTATCTATCTATCTGTCTGTCTGCCTTTTCTCGATCTATCTATCTATCTATCTATCTATCTATCTATCTATCTATCTATCTATCTATCTATCTATCTGTCTGTCTCTTCTTTTCTCGATCTATCTATCTATCTATCTATCTATCTATCTATCTATCTGTCTGTCTGTCTGTCTGTATCTATCTATCTATCTATCTGTCTGTCTGTCTGTCTGTCTGTCTCTATCTATCTATCTATCTATCTATCTATCTATCTATCTATCTATCTGTCTGTCTGTCTGTTTCTCTGTCTCTCTATCTATCTATCTATCTATCTATCTATCTATCTATCTATCTATCTATCTATCTATCTATCTGTCTGTTTCTCTATCTATCTATCTATCTATCTATCTATCTATCTATCTATCTATCTATCTATCTATCTATCTGTCTGTTTCTCTCTATCTATCTATCTATCTATCTATCTATCTATCTATCTATCTATCTATCTATCTATCTATCTATCTATCTATCTATCTATCTGTCTGTTTCTCTCTATCTATCTATCTATCTATCTATCTATCTATCTATCTATCTATCTATCTATCTATCTATCTATCTATCTATCTGTCTGTTTCTCTATCTATCTATCTATCTATCTATCTATCTATCTATCTATCTATCTATCTATCTGTCTGTCTGTCTGTCTGTCTGTCTGTCTGTTTCTCTGTCTCTATCTATCTATCTATCTATCTATCTATCTATCTATCTATCTATCTATCTATCTATCTGTCTGTCTGTCTGCCTTTTCTCGATCTATCTATCTATCTATCTATCTATCTATCTATCTGTCTGTCTGTCTGTCTGTCTGTCTGTCTGTCTGTCTGTCTGTCTGTCTGTCTCTATCTATCTATCTATCTATCTATCTATCTATCTATCTATCTATCTATCTATCTATCTATCTATCTGTCTGTCTGTTTCTATCTATCTATCTATCTATCTATCTATCTATCTATCTATCTATCTATCTATCTGTCTGTCTGTCTGTCTGTCTGTCTGTCTGTCTGTCTGTCTCTATCTATCTATCTATCTATCTATCTATCTATCTATCTATCTATCTATCTATCTATCTATCTATCTATCTATCTATCTATCTATCTGTCTGTTTCTCTATCTATCTATCTATCTATCTATCTATCTATCTATCTATCTATCTATCTATCTATCTATCTATCTGTCTGTCTGTTCTCTCTATCTATCTATCTATCTATCTATCTATCTATCTATCTATCTATCTATCTATCTGTCTGTTTCTATCTATCTATCTATCTATCTATCTATCTATCTATCTATCTATCTATCTATCTATCTATCTATCTATCTATCTATCTGTCTATCTGTCTATCTTCTCTATCTATCTATCTATCTATCTATCTATCTATCTATCTATCTATCTATCTATCTATCTATCTATCTATCTATCTGTCTGTCTGTCTGTCTGTCTGTCTGTCGTTTTCTCTGTCTCTCTATCTATCTATCTATCTATCTATCTATCTATCTATCTATCTATCTATCTATCTATCTATCTGTCTGTCTGTCTGTCTGTCTGTCTGTCTGTCTGTCTTTCTGTCTGTCTGTATCTATCTATCTATCTATCTATCTATCTATCTATCTATCTATCTATCTATCTATCTATCTGTCTGTCTGTCTGTTTCTCTATCTATCTATCTATCTATCTATCTATCTATCTATCTATCTATCTGTCTGTCTGTCTGTCTGTCTGTCTGTTTCTCTGTCTCTATCTATCTATCTATCTATCTGTCTGTCTGTCTGTCTTTCTCTCTGTCTCTATCAATCTATTTATCTATCTATCTGTCTGTCTGCCTTTTTCTCGATCTATCTATTTATCTATCTATCTATCTGTCTGTCTGTCTGTCTGTATCTATCTATCTATCTATCTATCTATCTATCTATCTATCTATCTATCTATCTATCTATCTATCTATCTATCTGTCTGTCTATCTGTCTGTTTCTCTATCTATCTATCTATCTATCTATCTATCTATCTATCTATCTATCTATCTGTCTGTCTGTCTGTATCTATCTATCTATCTATCTATCTATCTATCTATCTATCTATCTATCTATCTATCTATCTATCTATCTATCTATCTATCTATCTATCTGTCTGTTTCTCTATCTATCTATCTATCTATCTATCTATCTATCTATCTATCTATCTATCTATCTGTCTGTTTCTCTATCTATCTATCTATCTATCTATCTATCTATCTATCTATCTATCTATCTATCTATCTATCTATCTATCTATCTATCTATCTATCTATCTGTCTGTCTGTCTGTCTGTCTATATATCTACAGCCTGTCTGTCTCTTCATCTATATATCATTGCTCTTTCTGTCTATCTGTCTGTTTAGCATCTATCTTTCTCTGTCTGTCTATCATCTGCCTGCTTGTCTTTAAAAACAAAACAAACGGAACAAAAAAAATTAGTAGAATTCAAAACAATAATAATAATAAAAAACACCACAAGTACTGTAAAATAAGGAAATATATTGCATAGAAGTTCTAAAATGTGTATCTAAAAGTTTCATTTTAAATGCTTATGGTTGTAGGAATAAAAGTCTTTTTGTACTATCAGCAAAAAACGTACAGAATCCACTTTTGTACTTTTATTTCTGAGAGGGCACCTGGTCTTTTTCATCAGAGTTACAGTGTACTGTCTTGAGCTATAAGACATAGAATTAATTTTCCCGGTCTCGTTGCAGGAGCATCTCTGACGCTAAGTGAACTCAAACTGTCCTTTGAAACAACTGATCGCGCGCACAAAGTCAAATCCACGAGAAAAAGTCCAGGCTGTTCTCAGATCAGCTGCTGTGGGGAAATTCCACCAGCACATGACAGGAGTGTGTTGCTTTGGATCGTCTGTTGGGTGTTTGCGTTTCCTTCTGTGCTTGTAGGTTAGCCATGACGGGAGTCCAGACACATGCGATCTACCCTGAACATGCTGCCTGCGAGAGAGAGAGAGGGAGAGAGAGACAGAGAGAGAGGGAGAGACAGAGAGAGGTCTTGGCTTGGGAGGATTTGGACCTCTCAGCCTAGAAACAGCCGGCCCAGTTTGGACTCAGACCTGGTGTTAATGTTCTTTTTTTCTCCAATACAAATCTGTTGTGTAGCAACCCCCAGATTCTCCTTTACCCACAAACCGCATGTGTTTTTAAACGCACGGCAACACACACTCACTCACACACACACACACACACACACACACACACACACACACACACACACACACACACACACACAGACATGTTGCTTACTTAGGTATTCATGCACGGATACACCGGATCAGATTAGACCCTCAGTTTCCTTCTTTTTTACAGTTCAGTGATGTTTTTACAGAACAAATGATGTTATTATGGTCCGCTTAAGTTTTTTTGCATTTGAGAGATTCTTTCAGCGAAAAAATGAAACTTTTGGCCGTTTTTACTTTAGCCGTATGACTTTCATTTTATGGACAAAGAAGAAAGTTTTCCACAGAAGAAAGAAAGCCATGCAGTTTTAAATAGTGACTAAACCATGACAGTGTTGGGTGCACTGCCCCTTTAAATCGTGTTTTGCTTTTATTGTGACTGATTCATTTGGTGCACGTTAGTCTAAAGAAAATGCACTTCTCCTTCACAGCTTTTCATTTGAATGCAACGCCTCTGTGAAGCAACATTCAAATCAATGAAGCAACATTTAAATCAAATTACAATTAACCCTGTAGAGTGGTTTAGTTTCGGTATGGAAAGTGGTTTAGTTTAGTTTCAGTATGAATGGGTTCCTAGTGTGGAAGTTAAACGTGTTTATGAACCTAAATTCATGAAATATAAATGTGCCATTCATATATTGACAGGTTAGAGTCGAAAAAAATAAGATGAGACCTTTCTGTGCTACACAAAGAACTCTTTAGTCTGTAGTTTCACTAAATTATAAGAAATCACTTTATTGAGACTATTTCTGCTGTGTGGCTTTTCAGGACGTGTTCTTTCAGACTAGTGTAAAAAAAAAACGTTTCAGCATTAATTTGATATTTTTTGCGCCTGTAGACTTCTATTACTTTAGAGTTTTTCACTGCAGTAAACCAAATTTTACAGTAATATTCTCATCAATATTCCCAGGGATTGCTATTTTTATTTTTTTTTATTTTTTATTTTTATTTTATTTTGCCATTTTATCTATAGGTTTCAATAACAGCATCATACCTTTAAAGACAGTTTTTTTCACGTACATACACCGAAACTCAGTTTGATTTCTATTCTGAAGGTTTTCTCTGTGGGGTTTGTTTACGTTTCATTCGCTGGTTTTATCATCGAACTTTATCTCCTTGTGTCTACGGATTTTAATTGCAATATATCTTTACGCATAATTTTCTAAAATGCAGCACAAACATACCCCAAATTTTACAGTTTAATTCCTCTCTATATTCTGAAAGTTATTTTAATTGTTAAAAAACACTGTAAAAATGCATTTTATGGAGTGATCAAGAAAGATATCCCTTCTGTGAAAACATTTGACTTAATAAAACGAAGCACACATTTCGAACCATTGTTTAGGTTTCCATTTTTGCATATTAATTCATGCATATTTGATTTTTTTTTTCGATGAGAAGAGGCTTTGCACTGAATCTTAGTTGCAGAATATCTGTGGGTGTGTTTTGGTACTTGAGAAAATCCTTTGTAATTGTGCTGGCTGCCGTCTGGGACGGGCCCTCCTGGCAAAGCACGACACGTCACGTCAGTCTCGATGCGCGCGCGATGAATAAGAATCGGTCCTGAGCTGGAGTCGAGTGCAGAAGCATCAATCAGCTCAGAAAAATCACACCTCGAGCCCTCCGCCCGCGCGAGGGGGAGTCCTACATGAGGTCACCCAGCCTCTAAACCTGAGAGTGGGAGGTGTTGAGACGACCAGGCAACAAAAGAAGGAAAGAGAGACAGAGAGAGAGAGAGAGAGAGAGAGCGCGACATTTGTGGTGGGCTGCATTGAACACCACAAATCTGTGCTTTCATTTTCACTCTGTCTGTTCTCGCTCGTGTCTGATCGATGCACTTTTACACAATAGAACATGTGCGTGTTTACAGATGTCTCATGCTGCATGCAAATTAGACGTACATACTCATAATGCAAATGAGACTCATGTTACTCTTGCACTTGTCGAATTAATTATTTGACTTCTTGTTTACCCGTGAGCATCCTTAACATTTTGCTAAATGTCTGTTTTTTTCTTACAGCGTCTTGAATACACGACTTTTTAAGCGGTTTAGTTTTCAGGATGAATTTATCTTCTTGTTTTACAACGCTTTCTTTATTTTGGGACGTTTTAATCGAATGCAAGACACGTGCCGGTCTGGTTTTTGGGTTTTTTTGCAGTGTGTGTAGTTTTTATTCACGGGTCTTCTTTCGAAGGCAAGACACATCAGAATTGTGACTCACGGGCAGAGGAAACACTGAGGTGTGTAACTAACTAGCATGTTAAGCGTAAACATTTGACAATCTGTCCGATAAATAAATCGTGAAACGAATTGTGCACGTCAGACTTTCAGCCGTTAACAGCAGCGGGACAAAGTAGCAAAGCATGCATTGCATTTTTAGAAATAATAAAATTAAATTTTTATAAAAAACTTTTATGTTTTTGGATGTTTTTAGCTCCTTTTATGTGTGCATTTTTAATTTTTCAATGCAGGTTTCTTTTATTTCCTTCACTGTAAATAAAATGATCAGCAAGTAAATATTTTTACATTACATAATACAAAATAAAATGAAATCCAGCATGATTTTTAAATCACTTCAACATAATTTAAGTTGAAATGAGATAAGCTGATTATACTCTATAAGGCAGTAACTGAACTGAAAGTTTTTGAGTATAAGCTTAAATTTTTAGTGTTATTTTTTTGCAACATTTTATTGTAATATTGCTAATTTTGTAAAAACGACACCGTGACACAAAGCTTACGTGCATGTTTCTCTGTGTGCCTACTTTAATCATATTTCTGTCCTTGTTTGTAAAAACTGTATAAAAATACGGTAAATAGAGCATTTTTACTATTTCACAAATGCTGTATCTGTCTTATTTTTATACAGTTTAGAGCTGTTTGTTAAGTTTTACTGTCTGTATGAAAACGATAGAAATGTTTGAGTGTGTGTGTGTGTGTGTGTGTGTGTGTGTGTGTGTGTGTGTGTGTGTGTGTGTGTGTGTGTGTGTGTGTGTGTGTGTGTGTGTGTGTGTGTGTGTGTGTGTGTGTGTGTGCGTGTGTGCGTGTGTGTGTGTGTGTGCGTGTGTGTGTGTGTGTGTGTGTGTGTGTGTGTGTGCGTGTGCGTGTGTGTGTGTGTGTGTGTGTGTAGCGAGGGGTGAGCACCCATGGTCGGTTGACCTTTGTGTGCAGTATTTTGTGTGGATTGGTTCACCTATGGTGGTGAGTTCTGGTTAAGTGAAGTGATCTGGAGGTGTGTGGGTGACCAGAACGTTCAACCCACCTGCGGCTCGGCGCTGTGACTCACCCACACTTGCTGCTTTCTTCTGATCTCCTGTCACATGCTGCCCCGAAGTCATGGACCCGAGCCATTTCTACAGGCCAGACCCCCGGGACGAAGGGCAGAAGAACGCAGGTTAAAATGCACGATCTTAAGCTGTTTATGAGGTTTTGTGGTTTCAAGCAGCAGGTGTGGGTGGAGTTTAAAGTGACTCATCGACTAAATGAGAAGAATGTTTCGCTTTGCCTTTATAAAACGGATTGGTTAAAAAATGACGTTTGCACGGAAAGCGAAAAATACGAGCTACAATTAATACCGAAAAAGATAGCCGGCACTCAGAAATAATAAAAGCAGTGCTGTCAAACGAGAAACTGCCACTAATCACATCCAATATATATATATATATGTATATATATATGCGTGTGCCGTTTTCGTTTAGCTCAAAAATAACTCAAACTGAAATAAAAATCAATACAGACATGAAAAACCTAAAGGAAAAAAAACAAAAACACCACAAAATTACTAAAATGAAATAAAACGCTGTTTGTTAGTAGTAATGAAGCACATGTCAAAACCTTATTCTCATCCCCAATCCTACCCAATACCTAAACTTAACAAATATTAATAAGCAGCAAATTAGGAATTTATTGAGGCAAAAGTCATATTAAATAGTGTTCATCTTACATCTTGAATCTATTAAATGTCAATCTCTTCTAGGAAAGCGGAGCAAGGTAGCGGTGACTCATCCTGCACTGCACAGGTTTCCGTCCAATCAGGTGCTCTCTAGAGTGAGAATGCCCCTCCCACTTACGACCTCAAACGGTAAGTAGCGATTCGTGATTAATAACTGTGAACCGTGCGAAGGAACGAATGAGTGTTCAGAACGAATTCGGTCACGTAAAAATTCAGAATAGTTCTCGAGTCTGAATGGCAGCATGGCCGTCTTTGCTAGAGGCAATTTTTAATCGATTTAAATAGTTTTTGCATCTTTCACTTATGTGCACCGTTTTGAATTTTTACAGATTTTACTGTATTTTACCGTTTTCCTGCTTTAGTCCTTCACTGTTGCAAATTGCGTCGTTGTCGGGCAATTATTTATTTCTATGTTTGTTTGTTTATTCCATGAAACATGTAAAGGTGTTTTACTATTTCATTGTTTTTATTTATTGCGTATATATCTTTATAATGCATTGTTTACATTCTCACGTGCAATTTTTACTGCTGACTAAAAAATACATAATTATTTCATTTTTCCCGATTGTGCTTCTCTTCTCTCTGTATTTTTGCGACCCGAATTGGTTTCTTCAGCAACAGTGGCGCTGTTCCAGTTCTTTCAGCGGGGGTTTTATTTTATTTTATTTGACTCTTCGTTCCCCTCGACAGTGGAGATGTTCGGCCGTGTATTTTCGCCGCTCGTCCTATCATGGCATTTCCGCGCCTTTATCGTTCCCACATGCTCCGAAGTGCGTCACCTGAACCTTCCCCGTGTTCGTGTGTTTGTGTATCAGCTGCATTACTTCTTTCACCTTCATGTGGTAACCTGGCACGGCACACACACGCCGCGCTCACTCAACGATGACGCCCACACACACACACACACACGTACGCGCTCTGGCAGGCTTTCTCGGGCCTGTCGGTCACAGGAAGGGTATCTGCGGTCGCGCTCTCCTCGCTGTGCGCGTTTATCTGCGGCCGCCGGCCTCCGGACGTCCCGACGCGGGTCAAACCCCCCCGGCCACGGCGCACCCTCGCCCCTCGGCCCGAGCTCTCTGACCCGTCAGCACACACCCATCCCGGGGCCGGCCAGAAGGCAGGCCTGGCCCCGCGCCCGCTGATGTCATAATGGCAGGAGTTCTTCTCGCATCCGGATTCCGGAGTTCCATCGGCTCCAGAACCCTCGGCCCCCCTCGGCCCGTGTTTATGGTTCGGTCCGTCTCCGGTACGGGAGAGCAGCAGGGGCGAACCATCACATTTGGTGCCCAGCGTGGGGGCGGTCGTGAGCCGTGGCGCTCCAACTATCCCATGGAGCTTTTCTTCTGTCTTTTCTCCGTGATTTCGACTAACCTCATTTGCATCTGCTAATTAGATCCTGTTAGCATAATTCATGTGCATGACACCCTTTTGAAGCTAATGAATAGACACATCTCCAGAGTCCATAATGAGCGCCTCTTCCTCGTATATATTTCAGAATTACAGACTTCACCCAGCAAACGGATGCGGAAAGTTTTTCGTGGGTTTCCAGTGCGCTTCGCCTCGCTGTTGTCAGGAAACCATCGGCTAAATCTGAAAACAGTAGCGCATAAATACACAAATATATGTTGATTTAATGCTGAGTGTCTGAATTCAACAAAATTACAATAAACGGCAGTAACGTGTTTAAGGAGATGCAAGTTATTACTGCTGTGCATTTATTATTTTGTTTTATTTATTTACTATTTATTTTTCTTTTCGCGTATACAATTTTACGTTAGTAGCTACAAAATATTGATTAGCGTATATTGTATTTATTTAGATTTATTGTGTTTGTTTTCGTTCGAGCGATATTAACTTTTATTTATTATTTTAATTTTGCAATGGAAATTTGAGTTGAGCAAAAATCTTCATGTGACTTTTTTTGAATTAATTATTAGTAGTTTTTCGATTCAGTCATTTGTCAAACTTTATTTCATTATTTTATGTTTGTTTTTGCAAACGAAATGTTATTTTTTTCATATTAATAATTTTAGATTAATAGCCGCGAAATGAAATGCATGAAGTTGCTTTATTATTGTGCTCAGATTTATTGTTTAATGATTCGTATTTCTCTGTTTTTCAGACGAGTCGTCAGTGTGGACGGAGCACAGATCTGCTGTTTGGAGCATTTTTATGGAGCTGAAGGTAAAAGCGCATTTTCCAGATTTTAACTTGACTGCTTGCGTTTTTAATTAGTATTTTACTGAGAATATTAGTTTTTTTTATTGTAAAGAATTCATCGGCTCGTGGCAGCTCAACACACACGACACCATGCATTCATTTTACTGACACTCCTGTTAACTCTAAAACAATGCAAAGTGTAAAATTGGAAATAATGCTTCAAGTTATGCTGCATATTGTGCCCGGTTTTTGAGTGATACAATGATCCTCACGTTATTTGTTCATGCATTTTTACCGCGGCCTGAATTTGCTCAGTTGTGGTGCATCTGTGGCCTGTATTTGTGCACATTTGTCCTACTGTGTGTTTGTGTGAGTACAGCGTGTGTGTGTGTGTGTGTCCGGGTGTGGGACCTCTCGGGCCCTCGGCAGGGGGCTTTGAGTCATATGACAGGGCCGGGGGCCACAGGATGTGACATCAGCGCGGTCTGGGTGCCCGTCTGCTCACGCCAGGCGCTTGATCTTTCCCATTTGGCCGCTCAGAGCTGGTGACGGACAGAATGAGTGACAGCACTCACTCACTCACTCATGACTAGAGCTCATTATCACCTCCTGATCTGTCTGCTGTTTCACACACACACACACACACACATATAGACTCATGCACATACTTAGCCGTCTTAATGAACACATATCGTTGACTTTATATCAAGCTAATATGACTGTCACAAACTATCAAATCATTTATTGATCAGTTTTGAAAATGAGCTTCTTGATAATCCTTCAAAGGAAGGTCTGGTGGTTTTTCTCGCTCGTGGGGGACCGTTTTGCAGCAAAATATAATTAAACACATAAATTGTAGGTTTTACGGTATTATAAGCGTTTTGTGCAACCTTGAAATGTCAGGGACGCTTAAAACTGTGGGAAAAGTAATTCATTTGAGGATAGTGTGTGTTATAAGCATCTATAAAAATCTACTGTGAACATTTTAGGTCCTCTAACTGGATACCAGTTATTTTCTCATTTTCTTACTTTTTCACCATTTTTATTACTCTTCTATGGTATTACAAATACCATAAACATCTAAATTATTATGAACTCATAATTGCTGCACATATATAAATGATTGAAGAATTAGATTTAGATATTATATTGCAATAGGTCACTGCTGTAACCACTCAGAAATATAGTTTCTAAATATTGCATAAATGTGCATCGAAATGATTTTTTTGCTGAACATCTCGCAGGCTGTTGTGGAAAACTTTTTTTTTTTTGGAATGTTCTGATAGACGCAAGCACACAAACACTCAGCATATGCATTTAAAAATAGGTTTTGATGTAATAAAAAATTACATCAAACCGCATTTTTTTTTACCACTATATATTTATATAGACGTGCGTCAGTCATTTCCAGCCCTCTGCGGCTCTCAGTTTCTCCAGAACCCGCCGGTCCTGCTGACATCTGTCTGTTCTGATCTTTGCTCTGCCGTTTAGACACATATTTATAGATAAAATGCGTGAGAGATAGAGACAGAGGGAAAGTAGTGTGGTTTAACACCTATATGAGGCTCGCATCCTAATGACAGCTCATCTGAGAGCAGAGCGCGGGAGAGGAAGAGGAGGAGGAGGAGGAGGAGGAGGAGAGCTGTGATGTAGAAGTGAGGTGCATGCTGGGGGATTCCTCTCGCTGCTGGAGGTGTCTGTGAAGGGTTTGTGGTCACCTCTTGACTGCTTCTCTCACGAAACCTCTTCACCTTCATTTAGCTGCTCGGCGCCAGTTATTATACTGAGCAGAGAGAACCGTAGGAATCCGTCATCAGCCTCCGCTGTGATGTCACGGGGTTTAGGCCGGTGTACAGTAGAGTAGGATATTTAAATACATTTTTGAGCCTTTTTTTATTAGAAACATTAGAATTTTGCAATTTTGTTCAATTCATTTGTTTTCATGGCTCACGACCGCCTCCCCCAAGCTGGTTCCAACCATCCATCTATCATCCAATCAAGCTTCTGTCCATCCATCCATCCGTCCATTCCTTCATCCATCTGTCGATTCATCCGTCCATCCATCTATCCATTCCATCATCCAATCAAGCATCTGTCCATCCATTTCCATACATCCATCCATCTATCATCCATCCCTCCTTCCATCCATTCTTCCCTTCATCTATCTGTCCATCTATCTATCCATTCATCCATCCAACTGTCTGTCCATCTGTCTGTCCATCCCTCCATCTATCTGTCCATCTGTCTAGCCATTCGTCCATCTGTCCATCCATTCGTTTGTCCATCTGTCTATCCATCCATTCATCCGTCCACCTGTCCTTCTATCCATCCATCTGTTTGTCCATCCGTCCATCTGTCTATCCATCCATCCATCCGTTCATCCCTCCATCTATCTGTCATCTGTCTATAAATCCATCCGTCCATCCATCCATCCATCCGTCCGTCCTTCCGTCCGTCCGTCTGTCCGTCCATCCATCCAACCATCCATCCATCCATCCAACCATCCATCCGTCCGTCCGTCTGTCCATCCATCCATCCATCCATCCGCCCGTCCGTCCATCCATCCATCCATCCGTCCGTCCGTCCGTCCGTCCGTCCTTCCCTCCATCTATCTGTTTGTCCATCCGTCCATCTGTCTATCCATCCATCCATCCGTTCATCCCTCCATCTATCTGTCATCTGTCTATAAATC